>NC_045139.1:265703-473203 GCF_008831285.2 Nymphaea colorata
GCATATTTAATTTATGTGATTGAAGTCTATTTTGATATGACGCATGCAAGGTGAGGAGTCGATGGTTCAAATTCCACAAGTGACTAAGGCTGGGAATTGAGCCAAGCGTAGCTGAACCTATTCAGTTCAGAGTCCCATTGTCAAAAAAACGTATACGGATATTATATGGTGAGGAAAAGACTTGTATAATACGATAAAGTGTATATCTCAAGAATAAAATGGGAAAATCTCATTAAATTTTAAAAAATTTAAAACATTTAGTAATTCCTAAAATTATAAAAGTAAAAAAATCATAAAAAAGATGAAGAAAACACAAAAAAGATATAAATGCGTTTTATACGGGTCTTTTATATTTGACGTTTTTTTAAAAAATGAGAATAAAACGGGTATTATGCGGCTGACTGTGTTTTACCGTATTATACATATCGAGACACATTTTTTGTGACAGTAGACTTCTTCTTTCAGACCATACTCATCTCTACTTGTTCAACAAATTAATGAGCCGAACATGAGTTGGCTCCCTAAGACTAGTGGCCGAACTCAAGGATGTTACATTCTTTCAAACTTAATTCATCGGCCGAATGAGCTATTAATGTGATGCTTTCCTTGAATGAAGGAAGTAATCTTGATGAAAGTCAGGATCGACTTATTCTATCAAGTTCACGGGCGATTGTGACGCTTGCATGATTCATAAAGCAACCTTAAGTGTCCCTAAAGTGGAAATTCAGCATTGGAAGATGGCGTTCAATAAGAAACAGATCATTTTACTTTACTAGATTAATCAGGTCCAGAACTCCACTCAACGAACAACCAAAATTTCTATAATTGAATCAAATTTAGAACATCGAAGATGAATCCGTTAATTGATGTGTTCATGAACCAACGGACCGAAAACCCCAGAAAGCCGATAGCAAAAAGCCATACTTTGATTGTACCATTTCAAGACCATGAACCAAACCAGAGAATTCAAGTGAAATGCTCTGGCTGGGTTTTAGACTCTGATTCCACGAAGACGAGGATCTTCTAAGAGGAAAAAATTGTAGCTACTAGGGTTTAGACTCGAAAAAAGGAGAGAGAATCCCAGAACCCGAAAATGAGGAAATGGGTAGCAAAAAGAAAAGGCCACCAATGAAACAAAGCGTGTTTTTGAAGTTAGAAATCCATATGAAGAAAGCAGAATGGAGGAAGAGAACGTGCATGGTAATGGTAGCAATGGAGAAGAAAACCATAGAAGCAAGAGAAGTGCAGAGAACCAGAGAGAGAAAGGGGAGGAAGGAGGGGAGGGGGTATGAGGAGGGGCGGTTAAATCGAAGAGTTTGAGTTGAAGTTTGGCGTATAAGACAGGAGGAGGGGCTTATGTTTCTTCTTTGTCTTCCTGATATTTGACAATTTCGTTTATACAGAAAACCCTTCATATTTTATGATATGACAACATTGAAAGATTAATCCAATTCTTGTCTCTGGGAGTAAAGGTTCCAATATAGTATGATATCATATTTCAACTCAAATTCAAGATTAAACAAATGAAGTTTAAAATCGGATGCGAGACATAAATTTTTCTCACGTAATTTCATGGAAGTTAAATTCCATATGTTAGGAGTCCTTTTTTCCTAACTTTTACGTAACTGGTAGGTTCGGATTTAATTACATGTACGTGGGACACGCTTTTGCACATTTCACGGTGACCTCGATTTATGATGCCTATGGCGTTATATTTGCGACCGTCGAATGCACAAGCCACCATGTGGCAACAACCAGTCCTGTTCAAGACGTGATCTAACGTAAAAGTTGAACGCTGTGGCCTGTTGAGCTGATCGTATTGTACCATCAAATCGTGGAATGTCAAGAGAAAACAGCTTAAACGTATGTATGACCCCGGCGGAGAAACCATAAAACCCCGCGGTTCTCTGTCTCGCTCCGACTGTCCCTGACATCCGCGCTTCTGTGCTCGGTTTGACGAGAAAGAGACGCTTCTGAGGTAACCAATCAAACCCACCTTCACATGAACACAATCTTTATAACTCGTGTTCATCTGGTGATCAATCTTCTGGGTTTTGTTCATGAGCTCTGCTGCGGATTTCCGTCTCTCTGGATTATGATCTTAGTCCGAAACTGGCACTTGATCCCTTAAACCACATAGCAGTCGTTCTTTTCTTGGTTTTTAGATGTTATTGCATATTTTTATGGCCGTCTTTCTCGAGTCTTGTGGAATTTTTTGCAATTCCTTTGTATGCATTACTACTCCGCGGTGTTATGGTTTCCAGCGGAAATTCGGTTAATTTTTTCTCCCTACAGTCGTTTGAAGCTTCTTCGTTCAACGATGTGCCACATGCTTTTTTGTTCTGGTTTCATGTCCTTCTAGATTGGTATCTGGTGGCATTTTTGGATATCACAAAAATATAGGGTGGAATGGTTTGATTTCTTGAAGATGCCTACTAAACGGCAACTATAATTCTTTTTGTTTGTGACCTGATAACCAATAGCTTCCATGGTGGGTTTATCGAGTTTTAGATGTCTACTAACTTCTAGCCTTGCGCACTTCTAGTGTTATTTTAAGATAGATGTAGCATCGCGAACTCTAATGCTCTCTATTTCTATGCAGGTTCAGTTTGTGTTGTGAAAGATGAATCTGCAGTCTGCAGCTACGGAGCAATGGAAGGAATTGATTAATCAGCCAACTCTTGTACAACTTTATGTTGCTTTGGCTGTATTAGTTGTAACAATTATGTTGCTTTTCTTTTGTGAGTTGCAACCTTCACTTGGTTTGATTTTTTTCTGTTTCCCCCATTTTCCTGTCAAGATCCTCACCCTTTCTAGTCATATCTGGGGCATCATCCAACTTCATGTGTTGTGGTTGGATTTTGACAAGGATGATCTAAATCATCCAGTCATTCTCATCTGCGTGCTTGGAAATCTACAAATTTTATGTTTTTGATCCTTACAGCTCGTTTCATAAGGCAGTCAAAAGCAAACACCATAGTCCTAGCTGGATTGAGCGGCAGCGGCAAGACTGTGCTTTTCTACCAGGTTGGTTTCCATGTCTTCCTGCTGTTTTCTTCTAATGATCTTCTATTTTCCAGGTTAATTAGTTCTAAATTTTTTACTTATCCTTTGACTTCTATCATTTAGCTTCGTCGGCATGCTAGAACGAAGCATGTGAATATTTGATTTGCAATTGATTAGTCTGTGTGCAATTTTATATGCTTTTCAAATGAGGAAAATTGTTACGCGAGGAAGTAAATTTCCTTTGCCTTTATTTTAACACCAAAGGACCCTTCTTTGATGAAATCTTATTTCCTGTAAATCTTTACAAGCTACGAGATGGTTCTTTACACCAAGGCTCCGTCACATCAATGGATCCAAATGAAGGGACCTTTATCTTACATTCTGAAGCTGACAGGGTAATATCATCATGGTCATTTACATAAAATTGTGCAAACGTATTCTGTAGAAAAGGAAGTATGAAACAATCTGACTTTGTTCTGGTCCTAGCAGAGAGGAAAAGTCAAGCCTGTTCATATTGTTGATGTACCTGGGCATTCTCGGCTGCGACCAAACCTTGATGACTTTCTCCAGAAGGCAGCTGGGATTGTTTTTGTCATAGATGCTGTGGACTTCTTGCTGAATATGCAAGCGGTTGCCGAGTAGAGTCCAGGCCTTGTGTTCTCTTTATTTTATTTTCTATTTTCTTTTATTCCTTCTTTCAACATTCCATTTTTCAGAGACATCTAGCAATCAATCTTGGTGATAGTCTTTCTTCTTTCTAATGAAGGTACTTCTATGATATTTTGACAAAGGCCAGTGTTGTTGCAAGGAAAACCCCAGTGCTTATAGTGTGCAACAAGACTGACAAAGTAACGGCTCACACCAAGGAATTCATAAGAAGGCAACTGGAAAAGGAACTGTATGATCATGTTTCATCTTTCTCAACTATTCTCTTGACACTGTGAAATCCAAATAAATGTGCTCTTAGCTTTTATGAATGGTTAAATAATATGATAATACATTAAGAGAGTAAACCTACCAAGAGATCCTGTGTACCTCTTATGTTCCCTAAAGATGTTTACATTATCTACAGAAGACAAGGATCAGCTGTCTGAAGCATTACTGGAAACTATTCTAGGAGGCAACCCTGTTTTTAGGTTTTATTTCTTAGCTGTTGGATCGGCACAAATGGGTCCAAACCTTTTGTGGCTTTCTAAAAGATGCAGAAGTTGATTTTATTGTGGAGCACAAATGCCTGCTTTAATTTTTTCTTTTTTCATGTTATTCCTAGTCCTGTAGAAGATGGGGCAAATTGCAATGAGATCAAGGTGTCCATTTCATTCACAATGTTGGCATGCAGAAACTAGCTTGAATGTATCTAATTGCAATTTTTTTTCTATATCTAATGTTTGCTTAGTAGCATTTTTGAAATAACTCCTTTGGAACTATGCCTCTCTTATTTTGATTAAAAATGGTCAAGTATTTCATGGAACTGCTGCTTATATGAGCTCTTGTAACGTCGTCTTCAGTTTGAACTGCTCGCAAGATTGTCTTATGTTGCAATCTGCAGTCTTCGACTCTTGGTAACTTCCTCTTCTTCAGTTCGAAATACATGGATCACAAGATCGTCTTGTGTTGCAAGCTAGATTTTTTGTAACTTATTGTGACACCAATAAGTTTGCCATTCTTCCATTGTAGCTAGTGATTTATGAAATTATTGGATGAATTATTGGTTGCCTGAATGCTTTCTATGCTAATATTGATGGGTGAAGGGTAGCCATATCTTCCAATGCTTTAAAACAACATTTGGCTGATCGCAGGTTATAAACTGTGCTCCTGTGGTGCAGATGTTTTAAAGGCACACAAGTGTAGATTACAAATTTTCAGTATAGAGTACCTAGTGGAAGCAAAAGTTTTACTCCTTTATTTTCTATAAATCTACAGGGAGAAGTTGCGCACATCAAGAATTGCTATATCTGCTGCTGATATTGCTAATGAATTTATGCTTGGTCTAGCTGGCCAGCCCTTTACGTTTTCTCATTGCCATAACAAAGTTACAGTGACTGATGCCTCTGGCATCACAGGAGAGATATCTGAGATTGAGGAATTCATAAGAGATCATGTGAGACCTTAGATAAGGTGAATCCTCTTAGCAGCTTGATCATCTTGACTTGTTTTTGTGGTCAGATGAACTTGTAGATTGTATCCCCTGCTTTGCTGTTTAATGTATGCATGTGTTTGGACAATCCATTAATCTGCCTCTTCAGGGGGGGAAAAGGAAGACTAAAAGCAGCTTAGCAGAACCGCCACCACTAACCCCCTCCGCACCCCCCACCCCTCCAACCGATGTATACTTATGCTCATATAATTGTCAGTCTTTGAAAAATAGCAGATTGTACATTTGATTAATTATCAGTTTTCGAGCTCGGGCTACCACCAGATTGACTGGTAGTAGTCTGCTGCTGCGCTGCAGATTGGATATTGTAACAGGTTCTGCTGGGCTGTCCGATTTCTACTTATATTCATCTCTTCTACTCCTTTTCTATTGTTTGTTCAATCATTGCACACATATAACCATTTCTCCTTCAAACAATTGATTCAGCCATTCAGGTACTTAGAAACTGAGAATGAGTGGTCAAACTATTTCCAGGGAGGCTGATGTGATTTCTTCATCAATGGTGGACCATTGAATTGCACAGAATACATATTTCAATAATGAAGCTCTTTTCTTTTGGTCTGCAAATCAAACTGCATGAACTGAACTCTTGACCCATATGAAAAAAGCATATTTGCTATTGATCACATAAACTTGAGTAGTTCTATTGGTTGCATGAAGTTTTTAGCTGTCATTATCTTGGTAGTTAGTAAAGTTGCAGATGTTAATAGGCAAGGAAGGTGAATTTGCGAGGGATGGTCTCACCGTGAGAATGCAAACGCAAGTCTTTAAGCTTCACCACAAAGACAAACAATGACGACTTCCTGCAAGTATCACCATCGCACTGTGAATGGAGGATCATTCTTTGCTCTTATGTCAGCAGGAGAAAGTGGCACTCAGATGCACCGTTCATTGTGGAGTTGTTTCAAGGAAATATTAATCAGAAGCAAGCTGCACAAATTGTTATGTTTGTCAAAATGCTTCTGTAGAAACTCTGCTTCTGTTTGATTGTGGGTTCAGGATTGAGCTTGAAATGCAGCTTCATAATACAGTAGGTGTGCAAATAGACGGAATCAGATGGAATGCCGTAAAAAAATTGTGAATCTGCAACATGGAACTAATTCTTTTGCAGCCATCGTACAGGGGACTAGTCAGACATGGTTCATCTAGGCAAAGTCCCTGCTTGATTAAGCTGATTGGGCCACCATTAGACTCGGGCTTACCTGACCTGATGGACTGTCTCGAGGCATATCCAAGTCTAGACTCTAAACATGTTTTGTCTGCTTGTTGGGCATTGCTACAGTCGAGCCTGGTCTTACCTCTCAATGCCAAACATAAGCCTAAATTGCACGGGGGTTTAGGAAAGTAGAAGGATGCCGCTTGGAATGGTTTCCAATTTTCTCCGATTTTCTGGAAAATTTTCATGAGAGAGAGAAAAGGGTATGCTCAAATGCAAGTTAAGTGCTACGCAGTCTCGCTGAATATCTCAATCAGGAGCGCGATTTTGTGAGATTAACTGTAAAGTGGTTCACGTTTGAAAAGCTTGGAGCTAAAAAGGATCTTTCCTGTCAAGTTTGTATCAGGTCTGGAAATAAAGAACGAAATACTCTACATTGTCGGCCTTGAAGATCACATATGTATCAACTTGCTGCGTTTTATGAACTCAAAAAGTGGAAACGTTCTTGAGACTCTAAAGTAGAAAACGGTTAACATCTTTTTTTCCATGTTCGAGACAGCCACCTCATGAAAGGGAGAATTACTCAGCCGCGAGGCACGAAATGCAGATGGAACTATAACACGTAAAAGCCCTTCAATTATCATTTACATCCGGTGCACTTCATGTCCAGATTCTTAAAGAGAGGCATTTTACAATTCTGTAAAAATGATATCTGCCACTGATTTAGGAAGAATTTACATCTTTCAATAATTTAAATTTCATTTCTATTTCTATTTCTATTTTCTTCAACGATGATGACCAAGTTTAGCACCATTTTTCCCAAAACTTTATATCTGATGTCCGTAATAAATGCTATCTTAGGGAAGACAACAGCCGACCAAAAGGCCTTCCCTCCACTTCTCTGGACGTATCACTTTGAACATTGATATGATTGAGGAAACCATCTTGCAAAGAAGTAATGCTTAGCCTTTATAATGAAGGAAAACAATGCATAGCATGGGATGTGCAGCAAGCCAACGAAAAGGTACCTGACAATTGAGCAGAAAGAAAGAGAAAAAGAGATCTTAGAAAGTGGGAAGCTCCATATGTGTGTGTGTGTGTGTGTGTGTGTGTGAAAAGAGAGAGAAAGAGATATTAGAAATTACCATAGAGGAGCCCAAGAAGATGATAAGTCAAGGAATGGGTATGGCCACCTGTAATAGAGGAAGACACAGATATGAGTGTCCCATGAATGAGACGCAATATAACACATATAAGGATAGTCAGACAAATGAAATGTACAGAGAGGAAATGGAGAAGACCTACCATAAAGAGACAGAGGCATGGATAACCCATTGGAAGATCACATATACAGAAGTCCATAGCATGAAGTAGGCAATGCGATACCATGGGAACCGCTGGAAGGGGACACCAGTTCAAAAGCTTCAACTCCAATCTCCAGAGACAAGTTCATCTAGTGGACAATACAGGAGATTTATCTGTTTATGGAAGCAAAACTTACCATGCAATTCACTGAAGTGTCAATGAGAAGGAGCACGGCATTGATTGAGTGCATACTGACCATGAACTGCAAACAATTGTAGCATAGGTTATGTAGTCTGTATAGACCTCTCAAATGAAATATCAACAAACTAGGGCATATTTCCCATTAAAACTGCAGAAAATTTTTCATGCCTATCTACCAACTATTTCCCTCCAAGAAAGAACAAAGTCAAACTGCCAACTACTTGGTCTCAAACTTACAAAATCTCTTTGTTAAGATTCTGCCCTATTTCTTGCCTTACTTTTGATTGCTCAACATAAATTTGCAAGACGCTCAGCAACATGTAAAATAAGATCCTGTAGAAAAAGTTATATCTGGTGTGTCCCTTCAGATTGTGATTTTAACGAAGTCTGCGTTTGTAGCCACGTATATTATTTATTTCCTTAAGTTACAACGCAGTAGCAGTTGAATTGGCAAAATATACAAGTTGCTTCATAGCCCATCATGCTATCTTCCTTGTCTATGTGATTGTTAACAAGAACAAACAGTGTCCCTCACAAAGGACCCAAAAGTGATCTTGATATTCCTATTCAATCAGTAAAAGAACATACTGAAAATAATTACTCCTTTTCAGTACCCTTTTCCCACAAAGATATCCACTTCGGAAATATCCGCCTGTTCTCCAGCATGATGTAATCTCTAAGTGCATATATTCTCCAATGACATTATCAGGCTATCAGCAATCAGAAACTTTGACTCCTTTTCCACGATATCTTTTTAGCCAGTAAGAACAAGGAAAATTACTATTTAAGATTGTTCCAAGAGTCTTATGAACGTAAGTCTACACTAGGGATTACTATAAGAGAACGTTTGTCTTCCACCGCAACAAGCTACAACATCCTTATGCTTGTAGATATCAAAGCCCTTCTACTCATTCGGCTCTTGGCATTTAGTTGCTGAACAAACAGCATCCAGTATAAGACAGTTATGAGCCACAGCATCTCAATACGTGAGGTAATTCATTAAAGACATGGAAATTAACTGTGTGTTAAAAGGAACACTTACAAAATTTAAGCTATAATCTCTGACAGTGAGAAATGGAAAGATGATGAACCAAAAAACACAGTCTGTGAGCATCACAGCTCCTGCACTTGTCTGTCAAAAATCAAAACAGAACCTAAATCATTCATGTGATTGTTGCAGAAGAAAGAGTGTCCCCTAAACCAAGAACCAAAGAATAAAAAATTACAAAAAACAACAAATTATGCTATCGCTAGAATGCTGAGAAGGAACTTTTGTTCAATCAAAATAAGGACATCAGAAACAATATCCTAACACTTGGTCAGTTTGAAACAAGCAGCTCTACAGCTACCCAGCAAAACAAGTCAAAAGGGGCTGGATTCTGAAACAGAGTCTGGAAAAAAAAAAAAAAAAGACATGGCACCAGAGACACCATCTGTGCACATGGATACCCCATTTTTGCTTTCATACCATGTCCCTTGATAGACTAGCAATTTAAGAACGACTTGATAAATGAAGGTATACTGCATCTACAGCAGCAAATATGTGTAATAGCAACCAAAATCCCAATCCTGGATGTTGAGGCCTCAGCTAATAGTCAAGTCAACTTGAGACACAGCAAGATCCACCTTCATGGCATTGATTTTCTGAACATGAAAAACATAGTTGAGAATTTCCAGAAGCAAAAAATTAGGTCGATTTGGCAACTAAATGACACACCAACATCAACACTTCAGGAGAGTCCAATCTCCAAAAACTAAGTACTTCAAATCGGTGGCATACGTGTATTTATAGCTTCTACTTTTTTTAAATTGAGAATATTTTTGTGCTTAACATTTGCCTAAATTCTAAAGCATCTTCATGACCTTATATTGTGCATAATTTTATTGTTATATATATATATATATAAACTAACAAAAAGGAATCGAATGAGAATGGGCCTGGAATTTTCTAACTTCACCCTGCTTATCAAGTATTTAACAAGTACCAGCCTGAAACATAACCTGACTGCTTATCAAGTGCTTAACAAGTACTCACCTGAAACATAACCTGAAATATGTGACCCCAGATCCCAGCCTTCTCACGAGTGTTTCTTTCTCCGTGGTTACTGTTTGCAGCCATACTTCCATTGCACCCCCTTACAGGAGGAACATAACTGCCCCTCTCAGTATCCACCTTGAAACGGTCAGCATCATTACCCCCTTTTTTTAAAGTGAGATAGCAGCCATACATGGATAACACAGATCCAAGCTGCAAGTCAAGCAAGGAGACAAGTCATCAAACCCCTGTGCTTGCTAAACATAATATGTGAGAACCTAATTCACTGAGATATCAGGAACTACTGCACAGAGCAAAACGTGCTCATATTTCAGAAGAATCATTACATCATTTCCAGAAGGAATGAAAGAGAGAGAGTAGCTCCAGGAAAATGAATTACCCCAAAGTAAACTGTCACTAGAGTGAATGTCCACCTGTTCAGCACCAAATAAACAGAAAATATGATGTTACAATTTATGATATCTGAAACACAGTTTCTACACTGCAGGATTTTTGAAAGGTTTTACTGATCAAATAGGATAGTATCACCCAAGAGTTGCAAGTCAACGTTATGTTCGATGGTTCTACAAGTTGTTTTTAGTCCTGATCTTTCAAGTCTCTTATTACGCTTCCCAATCCAAATTGTCCAGACATTTGTATGAAAGCCAATAATATATTTGTGAACGCATCAGAAAGGACGAGTACAAATAACAGCAAAGCAGTTTCTTACCATGTTTTCCATTTCGAAATGTTTGTGTGGAAGTTAATAGCATACCTGTGAATGCATCAGAAAGGACAAGTACAAATAATAGCAGCACAGCACATGTATTGTGCTCATAAAGAGTTGTCGCTGGAATAAGTTTTGGCTTTCACACAATATTTTTGAGGGAGCCAAGTAATGGCTTCACAGTGGAAGCATGATATTACAAATAACTTCATAGAGGTACTAAATGCTACAGGGATAAAATAAAAAAGTATCCGTAGAATTAGTTTAACTTCAAGGCGTATAACTCGATGTCTGTATTCAGTTACTTTCTGAAAAAATCCAAGTTCAGGATTATAATTTCAGGAAGAAAACCACTTTAATCATTGACTGCGATTGGGCTTCATTGGCATGAATGCAGTTCGTTCCCACACCATCTCCCATTTGGGCAATTTATTATCCTATTTACATCGGACACTGTACTTGGAGAATCAACTTACTGGGTGTAGAAGTAGAACATATCTGCTCCGTCCAAAATGATGTTGATTGAGAGAAGAGACGCCATTAAACAGAAAGCAACAACCCGGAATATCAGTAAGGAAGCAGGATGGATTTCTTTTAAACAAGGCCTCCAAGATTCATCAGCGTACAAACAATCATCCATTTGTCCATCTGAATCTGCTTCTCGGCCCCGCAGTTTATATGATGCGTCGTACTTCAGAATCAAAACTGAGGCCACAAACATCGCAAGAAGTATCCATATTGCGCATAAAAAAACTTGCCAATGCATCCAGTACTCGAAGTTGGTTGTGTTAGCCGTCATTACTGGCTGCCAAGTAGCCTTCAGAGAACCTGTATAATTCATAGTAAACTTGAAGTAACTCTCATTTACTTCAACCTTATTCATCGATCTCCTCACACTCCCCATTCTTCAGAAACACCACTGAACGCCTGTTCGTTAAAAGGCCGCAAAAAGTACAATTTTTCTACGTTGAAAACTAGGAGAAGCATCAGAAATTTTACATTGCTGATCTTTTACAAGATTTTTGACGAAGGAACACTTCGAAATCTCAAAAGCAAGAAAGAAAGAACATCGTCAACCCAAAGGCAAATGCTTCAACAAAAACAAAGACGCATTAATTCAAGAAATCACTCAACAACAAAAATTACACACCAAAAACTCAACAAACACAAAACTCATTAAAAAACTGACTGATGGAGACGACAAATTCCAAAGAGAAAAATCACAATATTTTATCTCACATCTCCTGAAAATTCGAAGCCCATTTCAGAAAAGAACACTTCTACCAAGAACAACCCAATGAAGCACCAACTGCCCACGACAGACTGAGAAATCAAGCGAACACCACACAAGCGAATCTTATCTATCAATGCCACCCACGGCTAGACCCCCATCATGAAGCAGCAAGCTCCATGCTAAGGTAACACTAATGGCTCCACCATAAATGCAGAAACCGACACTAGGGAAAGCGAAACAGGTGAAACCCAATGGAGGTACTCCTGTTCTTAACGTTACAGGAATCTGAAGAAACCCGGAATTCAGGGCGTGTCGTCCATCACGTTTCCCATACAGTTACCCGCAAAAGAGAGAACAGAAAACCATAAAAAAGGGTAGCAAAAGAGCGTGCTTACCGATCGAAAACTGGAACTTTGAGGTGGTGTAAAACGAGATGCTTTGCTTCTCTCGCTTCAAAAGTATGCTTTGAGTGTAAGACTCTCTCTCTCTCTTGTTAGAAGTTGGAACACACACCAAGTATGAACCAATAATCCTTTTTTCTTTTTTTGCCCGTCAATTTATTTATTCCTCAATTCAGAAGCAAAACATGTCCTTAACCTTTTGTTGACTTCGAGGAACAAGTCTCCAAACTTTTAATCCCCAAACCATAACTCATTGTCAGAACAATTCAAATACAATGATTCGAAATGGATTCGGCAGAAAAATGAACTGATCTGAGATCTCCACTTTTGATGTTGTTTATGACGAATAAATCTTCTCTCAAATTGGCTAAAATATTTAAGTTGTGTTCTTTGGCAAAGTCCCATGCAGCCCTCTCCGCCAAGCTTTTAGAAACGAAGTACATCTTCAATCATCAACAAAACAAGGAAATTCGTTAGTGTCATTTAAGATAAAATTTTAAAGATCAAGCTCTCTTCTATATTGGGGGTTTTTGACAATATATCGGAATACTGCATTAGTTTTTCATGAGTTTGTCGACTATTAATGTTGTATGAATTTATCCGAAAAAAATTGGGACAGATTTTTCATGAATACTAATGCGGTGTTCCTGTTGCCAAATGCAAACAAGATCGAACTATATCAGTCAATCGATTCCCAATGTTATCAACACAGATTAAAATACTTAGTTAAAAAGCTGTTTGGCAGTTGGAATACTCAAAGAGCATCTACTTCAAAGATTAATGTAGATTCGTGGAACACTAAAACTAGGTGTCCAGGTGTTCATGAATTTGCTCTAATCTTTGATGGCAGGTTCATGGAACACTTTGTTGCTAAATACTCCTAGGGACAGTTTGACATCAATAACACATTGTTACAAGCAGATCTATTGCAAAAATATTCAACCAATCTAATCAATTTTTCAGTTAGGTATATGGAACAATAACATGTTATTATTGCTCCCAAAAGTTGCTTAATTAAGGTATTTTTGTTTATAATTTTCAAAAAGGCTATTCTTGAGGCATACTATTCATGAGGACTGTCAAATAAAAACTTAAAAAGCTTCAGATAGCGTTAAAAACACAATAATTGAGCTTCTTATTTGACAGAAAAAGCGAGCACTTTCATCTTTTTTTAAAAAAAAAGGTATAGAACGCATCTTTTTTTCTCAAAGTTACAAGCAAAAAGTAGAACCGAATGTAAAAAATTTCTTTAGAAAAAAAAAAGAATCAACAGTAAAAAAAAAAAATCTGGCCAACCTACGTTAGCCTACGAAGAAGCCTATAAAATTTTGTAAAATGATCAAAATGCCACTTGAGTCTAGAGCACATTAAATTGGCAAAGCTAGCAGTAGCAAGACGTGCAGTAAATGAGCAAAGGCACTGCACCACCTACCCAGCCCGTCATCTTCTTGGTCCTGCAGAACTCAACATCGCTCCAGCACTCCTCATCATACACTGGCCTCGCCTGTTCCTGGATGTTAACAGTGCCAGCCGATGAAGTGAAAACTACGCGCCTCACCGTCTTCGCCTTGAGGCACGACCTCATGATGTTCAGCATCCCGTTCACTGCTGGCTTAATCACTTCATTCTGCAAAACATATAATTACCAAATCAATCAACAGAACTTCAAGCAGAGGGACCCGTTGCTTCAGTTATTCTGAGAACTGCAGCAGGCATCCCGTTCCGCATCTACTGAAACAGAAAATCAAACATATTCTAAATGTCCAAAGAGGAGAGGCCATCGAGAAAATCGATGCACAACTCGCACATTTTCTCAGCAAATTTCCTGTTTTCAAGCTGGATACGTTTTCTCAAACAGAGGAAAGTGAAAATCAAAATAAACTGTCACAATCTGGGTTTTGAGGATGATGGTGTGTCACAATCTGAACAACTCTTGTCCGTAAAGCGAAGTAGAAAAGATTTAGTTCGAGAGAGATGGAAAGGTTTGAGATTTGTAGACTTGGCGCAGTGCGCCCGCTGCTGGGGTGGAAGCAGACCAGAGAGGTAACTTCTTGCCACCAATTAGAGCTCACCTCAGGGTCTTGGGACAAGAAGTCCATGGGAGTGGCGACGTGGAAAACTCCGGTGCATCCGCTGATGGCTTCGTCAAAGCTTCCCTCGTCGCTGAGGTCGGCCTTCCACAGGGTCAGCCTCTCCTTAGCATGCGGCAGGTCAATGAGATGCTTGGTCTTCTTGATATTGTCTGTCACAACGATTTTGAGAGCAATATATTCTATATTAGACGCAAAAATAAAATCTCCTTCAACTCCTTCCTCCTCAGATTCATTTCTTTCTTTTTCCTTTTACAATTAGAAGATCGTGAATTTTTTCTGAACATGGTAGGCGAACTTAGGAGGTGCATGATTCACCGTGTTCTGCTTTGATTTCACCCTTCATGTAAAACTTGCCCATCAGAAAGGATTAGTCCCTGAACCCAGCTCAGCCCCCATGAAGTTCGGAACTAAAGCCCAACTTCCTCGTGGAACAGAGGAAGAAAAACAGAGAAGCACTAGTGAGGATTACTGGGGGTTGGTGAAGTGGGTAGGAGCAGATGGGCTCCATTTGATCAATCGGAACCACTTCGCGTAATGTCTAGGGATTGGAATGAACTACAAAGGAAGCGTACCAGGATCGCGAACAGTAGCCTTGACAGTGAACCCTTGTTCAAGCAGCCTCATTATGAGCCATGAGCCGACGTATCCGGCCGCTCCGGTGACGCAGACCACTTCATTCCTCCCTGCCTGAGCTGCCATTCCGATCGTCTGTGCCGCTGCAAACTCTTCTGGGTGCATCCCCATGAGTCTCCGCAGGAGCTACTTTATAGCTTCTTAGTTCTTAGGGTGCGAGCACCTCGGTCGTCCGTCATTTTCTACTCTTCCTGCCTACCTCGTGCGTCTACCTCGTGACCCAACCCCCAAAGCACCTACCCTTCAAGAATCAGACCCCAAAATTTTTCCTGATTTGTAGTGAAAACTAAGGGTGGATTCCTTCTTGGCCGGTTGAAACCGAAAAGCGAACGAGTCAGCTGTTTCTCAGCCCGACACTAAGAGTTGGGTGCGTTTTTCTGCAAATTTTGTTGTCCCCATCATCTACAGCAAACTTGTGACGCTCGTTCATCTCAATCTGATCTGTCAACCTTTTTTGGCGACCTCGCGCCATTTGAGCCAGAAGGTTTTCCTTTGGACAAAGTTTTACTTCAAGAACTAGATTTAACAGTACAGAAACTTATGAATTAAAAAGTTCAGCGGCCACGAAGTGGCGGAAGATTAGGATTACCTACCAATAGAGTTGTTAGTTCGGACATGCCCTAGGAGCGGCTTCCAGATAGAGTAATGCCAAAACATGCCAACATACCCAGTGGGTTTGAGATTGATTGCAACGAGAATGGAAGTCTCCAAGGTGGTCAATATCTCTGGTTGAAAATCAATCACTCAGTCTCTCCCTTTCTCTCATATATTGAATGCTTCCAAATTTAATGCAGAAGGTGACGTTTCTATTGCCTATTTTATCTCAACAAGTTGCATAAGTCCGCTGCTCTCATTGTTGAAGAATGCGTGCGTGTGTGTGTGTGTGTGACAATTGATACATCCAAAGCTTAAACTAAAAACCGTACTATCAAATGATCAATTTATACAAAATAATCAGTGTTCAAAGACTTTTGCAACTGTTGGTCTAAAGGTTTGGTGAAGTGGGGTAAGGATTTGGCAGTTCACTGTGGATGTGGACGTCGCCTTTTTTCCCTTTGGGTAAGAATCTAAACACGTGTAGGTCATCTGGGCAAAGGTGGTAGATCGGCATCGACTAAATAATTAAGTCTTTCTGACCAGTCTACGGCATCTCCTGTAATAAATGAAGAAGTAATTGTGGGGGATCCTCCCATGCTTGTTCACAATGAGCTATACAAAAATATAATGTGCTAGAATCTTGAAGGATGGCCGAACGAGAACAAAGAGAAGGCCCATGTCAAATCCATTTAAGAATATGATTTGTTAAACATTGATTGTAAGTTCAGTCTTCCACAGTTGGGTGTGGACCAATTTTTCTTTTCTTGCTTTTTTAAGGCAAGAAAGTTATGCAATTGTGCTGAAAACATTTTATATGTAAACCACTTCCTGATTGAATAGCAAACTTAAATATAAAGCCTCTTGAATCACAAAAATCTTTCATTAGTCGCTAATGGGGCTTTGAACTTATGACTAGCGGTTGGCTAGCGACCCTATCAACTGCATTTCCCCTTTGTATCCTTATGACAAGACCTTTCTTCGAGAATTTTTTTAAAATGTTTTACAGAAGCTGTTAAAATTGTGCACCTTCTTAATTTGCATCAGCAGTGCCTTAGTTTTAGAAACATGGATTTCTGCCGTGCGGAATCAAAAACTTGCCTATCTATTCGTGCAGAAAAAGATTAATTATAAAATGATGGGACTAAACAAGCAGCTCAACATGCAGGAGTTAACAAATTGACAAGTTGTTCTCATTTTCTTTAGGTTTAGAGCTGCATCGACTTGCATGGAGAGTTGACAGTTACATAAATCGAACTAGGCCTTCTATCAATCCCTGCTTCGACCCATTATTCCAAACTCTTTGGGCTATGACAAATGTGGTCAAGAAAAAAATTATTTTCAAAAAAGAGTGATTAACAAGCATCCCCTTTCTTTTCAGTGTTGGGCGTTTGATCCATACTACCAACTTATTGGGCTGCTTGCTCGCGTCTATGTTGTCTTGATGGAAGGCAATCTTTCATGTCAATAAGGGGAATATTGTTTGACAACTCAAACATTAACAAATATTTCATGAATTTGTTTTAAAGATTATAGCAAAAGTTTCAGTATCTTTTCAGTCAGATTTATAAAACAGTGTATTGGTGCTTCTACTGCAACTTCCCCTAAAACCACTCACTGGGCAATCTTCCCCACTGTCCTATGAAAATACAGAAGCAAAGTGAGGTCATGTAGCTTTGTCATTCCTTGTCCTTTTTAGAAATACTGATTTTTGTACACGCATCAGGCCAAGGTTACGTGTCGCACCTTGCTTAAAACTGTAGGGATGATAGCAATGGCAGAGCCACCACCAGCTTTACAAAGTTTATTCATTTTTATGTTCATGATTTGATATATTTTATTGTATAAATATACCCCTAAAAACATTAAAGTTATTGAATTAGTACTCTCCTCAAGAAAAACTTCTGGCTTCACTAGGTGGATGACAGTAATTTTTTCACCCTAAAATGTATAATTTTTTAAGCTCTTATCCTCAATTTAAGCCCGACGACTTACTCTTCTAAAAATTTTTGGACTTTGGAACAAATTTTGAAGACCATCAAATGCTCCCTAATCGAAACTAATTTGAAATCCCAATGCCAACTGCGGAATTTAATGTGCATTGTGTCAATTCCTGCCCTTCTTAATGTTTTCCTCCTCCTTTTTTTAGGGGAGAGATTACATTCCTTGATCCACACCTAAGAAAAAGTTGGACTTCTTTAGAACTGGCAGAAAATCGATTGATCAGGGTACTCTATCAATGCTTTAATGAATCGATATACTTTAAAAGTTCATCTTTACTGAAGCAGAAATTATAATACCCATTAAACACTCATCTGATATTCCAATTCTGGTCATACTCAGGAACCAGCCATTCATTTCCCATTGCTCTCAGCATTGATAAGAAGAGTTAAAAAGTAACAAGTTCTCTCTCTCTAACGGCTATCAGAGGTTTTATTCATCTGACTCCTCCTGCGACACCACTGAAACAACACCCTTTCCTCCTTCCCCTTTTCTTTTAGTCCCCACTGGCACGACGATGACATCTTCCCCCTAATGCCCCTCCTTTAACAAAGAAAGGACAGGCGAAGGCCGCCGAAACAGGACACCGTTTGCAGAAAACACATGGGTATGTCTGGCAACCCGCCCTCCGACTCTCTAGCGCAACTCCAACGGTTACCATCGCCATTGCGAGCTCAAGTAGAGAACACAGGGGCGGACCAGGTGATCGACCCACCTCATTCTCTCTCTCTCTCTCTCTCTCTCACACACACACACACACACATTGGGGATGGATGATGCTGGAAACGTGACGCTTCTACGGCCCAACGGCCGGGGGTATGGGATGGGCGGTAGGCCGGGCTCCGACGAGGAGGCGGTCACGGATAACTGGTTCCACGGTGGCTGCTACCTCGAGAAGCGGAGGGTGTTCCTTAGAAGTTACAGGTTCCACCGGAAGAAGGGGATCAGGGAGCGACTGAAGCTCCTTCTCTTTGGCCTTGGCGGGGCCATCTCCGTGAAGGCGCGGTCGCTAAGGAGGCTTCCCCGAGTGGTGCTCAGCAGGATGCCATGGCCGCCACACCGAAGAAGGAGATTCCAGCGGCTGAGGAACGGGCCGAAGACCGGCGGCTGCGCGCGTCTGTTCCGTATTTTCAGGCTGTGAGTTGCGTAGCGCCTACCCAGTTTGCCTGGGCAGCCGGAAACTTGGCTTCCGTCTGTTTCCACAACAGGGAGCTTTGGCCACTAAGCTCAAGACGACAGAATGACAGGATTGAGACTTGATTTAAGGCCTCCAGGTCGGCTCACCTTCAGTGGTGATTTTTCCATTTCGCAATTTTGTTATATTTGTTCCCCTTCTTCTTCTTGTTAGTTGAAGTTCTTCTCATACTTCTCTTAGTTAGATGCAAACTGTTGGAAACAGAAAGACCTCATAATACTTTTTGTATTTTTACTGATGATTCCAGTAATAACATGAGTGGATATCATGCCTCCCGTGCTTTCAATTACCAGTAAGAAATGCCACCATGATCATCATTCACTTTCCTGTGGTTCTTATTTTGCAAATTTATAACATCAAGTGGCTTGATCTCAATTTTGGAAGCATTCAGGATTTAGTTTAAATACCAAGCGGAATAGCATATATACTGGTTAATTTTATTGGGCTTTCTCAAAAGCTCTTCTACAATCTGCTCATTGACCAAAATAGCTGAACAAGAGATCATTTCCATTTGTATTCATATAAACAGGCGGAGCAAGAAAATAACATGTTCACCCTTTATGCAGATGAACATATATGACTTTGTTCCTTGTTTGTAGTTTATGTTCAAGGACAAATATCACGAACTCCAACATTTTTACGAGCACCCATGCAACGGCAGAGGATCAGGAACTTATTCTGTGGACGACTGTCATGCTGGAGCTCAGATGCTCGAGAATTAGATGGAGACTTGAAGGAAAATTCAATGACGAAGGAATTTTGATATAGAAGCAAATAGAGTAAAACATTTTTCAAACATGGAGGGCGAGACAAAAGAGGAAGAATTATGGTTCTTTCCATTACCCGTGTTCAATTGAAACTTACAGTTAATTCGTGAAGGTTGCTCTCGAGCAACTGAGCTTCTCCGAGGGGAAGTTCCCAGTCTAGCATTACAACCCAGCTGCCGCGGATCTGTCAGCCGAGTACGGTGCGAGTAGACGTGCCCTTTGAGCAGAAGCGTGTGGTCCAGAATTCCTACATCCATCTCAAGGATTGATTCTCACGTGAACTCCGGAAAAAAAAGTTCTAAAACTTATTCATTCAAAATGATCACAAACAAGAAGAAAGATTGACTTGGCCAATTTGAATTTCGTTCCTTCTTATCTTAGATCTGAGGTGATTTCAGATCTTTAAGATTCGGGGGCTTTGACAATCTGCCCACAAAAGTTTCCGATATTTCTCCCTCTGTTCACCGGTTACGATGGCCGGTGATGCCCTTTTTCCGGCAATAAAACCTCCACCATTTAGATTCTCCTCATCGCAAATGGACAGGAGAATTGCAATCATGTGTAATCATTGTCAGTTTTGAACATGAACAAATTAATGTTGTTGCCAGGCATGCTTTGAGAAAAATACAGAGAGAAATACCAAGCAGCTGGCCGCTCGATCGTCATAAGATGATGCGACCAAAGCGGCGACGCATGGCCAGAGGGCCCATCTCTTTAAAGCAGCTGGTATTGTCTTCATTTGGTTGACTTCCTGGTGCCGCTGCACATGAAAAACAAACGGAGAGTTGCGGCCGCCGGCCAACAGTCTGAGCTCATGGCGGTGCCTTCAATAGCACCCATTGGAAACATGTACCAGTATCAGAATTAATCACTTAATGGCAGACTCGCGTTCCCACGACCGCACCACACTCATCAGGTCAAGTGTGGTCCGGCTCTTTTCTTTCAATACATAACAGTAGAGCGCCTGCCAACTGCAAAGTATTTTCCATGACAGAGAAGGAACTGATCAATACTTAACTGATTTAATTACCAGATCTTCGTTTCGCTTAATTAATTCTCCATTTGTATGTCTAACCTACGTCCGCCTTGCGCTCTTTTATGTGATTGTTCACTAATTGCTTACAAGAACCATGTCCTCCTCGCGCACTCTGTCTTCACTGTCGGCAAGTTTTTTTTTTTTTTTCAAGTCTTCTAATTCCTTAGTCCTAAACTGTACACTAATGAATCTGCCATGCAGAAGCCATTAATTGATAGTTGAATACTTCTTGAACTGTTGTAATCAATTAATCTGCCATGCAGAAGCCATTAATTGATAATTGAATACTTGTTGAACTGTTGTAATCCTTATTCAGCTTTCATTTACCACTCTTACACAGTGCCTTAACCTTATCAGCAACTGAGTGGCTTTGCTGCTGCTTCTTTCTCCAAGCTCAGGCTCACATTCTGTGGAGCTTGGGAAGTTTAAGTCCAGTATAGACAAGAATCTTTCACCATAAGCAGACAAAATGTGCAGATCCGAAGACAAAGTTGACAAACTGTAAGGAAGCTACATTTACTTGTTAACGCAGTTAAGATTATGGTGTATACAGAGATATTGATTTGCATATATATTTTGTTTCTACTCATCAAAGGAGCTAGACTTGATCCAAGGACCAAAATATTTAACAATTTTTGCTTGTTGATAAGCACGACAAGCAGACTCTTCGCCATTTTTTTCCTCATTTGGTGAGGACAACTCGCGCGAACCTTCAAGTATTTGAAAAGTATAGAATCTCAGTTATCCTAACTTGTATCTCTTATTAAGGTCCAAGCTCAAGTCTATTCCTTAGTAGAGCATCTCAAAACCACAAAATAAAAGCAAAAGCGAGTATCTCAAAACCACAAAAAATGTGATATGCAGCTACAAACAAAGATCAAGTCACCACATTCATCCGGCCAAAAGAAAAAGAAAAAGAAAAAGAAAAAGAAAAAGCTAGATCCCTTTATCGAATTGTCGTTGTACAAGAGATCGACAGCTCTGGTGAAAAATACACTTTTACATAATTATTTTTCGCTTTTCTGAAATTTGGAAAAACCAAGATGCCCTTGCCTTTACTGTGTTATTACGGTGCAACCTTCCTCCTGGAGAACTCAAAAATATCTGGCACCATATTTTTGAAGGATGAGGAAGCCCTAAAAAGGGCATAGGATAGGAGGCCAAAAGCGGGTCCCACTCTTCTCTTTTTGGTTTGGCTTTGGCAAATTGGCATCTGTGTGCTCTCGAACTATTGGCTCGAGGAGAACCGGGGAAAAGCGGGTCCCACCCATGCACGTGATTGGAGGATAAGGAATTTACGTACGATGCCCTTGTAGATATTTATCTCAAACTTAGTTGCCACCCACTTCCAGGGCATTTTCGTCCCACTTGCATTATCTCCCTCTTTTCTTTAATAAACTTTTTTTTCAAGAAATACACACCATTTTTAGCTATTTACAGATAGGTGGTCACCTTTTTCTTCAATTTCAAATCTTCGAAGTTGGATGTTTTAGAGCACTGTGTATCCGTGTGATCCATTTCATGCATGAAAAGAGCCTTGCTATCAATCAACATATGGTACAAAAATGATCAGAAGTTGTGTCCAAGGAAAGCTTTCTCACTTTCTTCACCAATAGCAAGCATGAACATATTGGAGAATAAGAGAGAACTGGGGTTCTGCTACCATCAAGAGAGTGGCTTCGTGGAACGCCATGCTTGTGGTGAGGCAGTCAGGGCGACTTAGCTCCAATTAGAACCTCAATGTCATGGAACTCCTGGTTTCCCGTAACAACTTAAGGGAAATGAATAATGAAAATATCTGAACTCATTGTTTTCTGATTATCAAAAGATACTGAAAATTTCCATTTGAAAGAGGTGAAGAATGCAACATCTCATGATCGCACAGATTGAGAAGAGGAAATTTGTTAAAGAGATGAATACAGTGATAAGAACACTGTTAGGGTTGCGTCGTTACTGATGACTCCAGAAGAGACAGGTTGTAAGAGGCAGGACTTAACAGTTTGTCCGTGCAAGGTTCGACGTGGAGAAAATGAAAGTGGAAAAAAGATGGGGTACTCGGTGGGGGAGAAGGTAAGCAAGAGGATGGTTGCCAACGAGATTTGTGAAAAGAAGGGCGGTAGGAAGGAATGGGTGGATAAGATGGAGGAGGTGACTGGGAAGTAATGATGGGAGGACGCAGGGAGGGAGGAAGAGGACAAGATGAGGTGGGGAAAAGGGTGGAAAAGCAGGAGGAAAAAGTGCAACAAGAGAAGGTGGAGAAAAGGATCTGTGCTCCTCCCTTCTGCCTCAACCATTCCCCCCCACTCGCTTTTTGTGATCGCCCTCTCTCTCTCTCGCTCCCCCCCGAGCTTAGAGGCGCCGTAGATTCGGTGGTTCGTTGGTCGCAGGCGCTTTCTCCTTCCCACCTGTGTCTTCCCCGCCTTTGTTGGTTCTACCTGCTCCTGCTTCTTCCAATCTCCTGAGATTATTGATTTTTCCCTTTCGTTCCCTTCTTCTGCTGCTGTTGGTGGTGGTGGTGATTCCTCGTGGTCATCTTCTTCCTGTCGGACGGCTTGATCCCTTTCAGGTCTCTCTCTCCCTCTCTCTCTCTCTCTCTCTGTGATATGCACGCCGACTCGCACCTTCGCTTCCTCCCTCTGGTGGTGGAATTGGACATAGTAAGCTGCAGGGTTGTGAACTAATTACGCTTTCCTCCCCTAGAGCACGACTCTGTTTTGTTGCTCGTCCTTTCTCCTTGCTTTTCTTCTTCAACAATTCTGCTGATGGGTGCGAACTCTCGAACTTCCGAGGTCACTTGTGTGCCCATGGAATCTCTCAATTGTAGCTAAGTTGATGACATGGGAGACACAAGAACGGGAGAATGAAAAGCCAACTCTTTGTTGTTATCTCGTTCTCAAAGTTCTCGATGTAATGTCACCGAGCACAGAATCAGGGATCGACATGTGTATCATCCTCGAAGATGTGGTGATAGACTACCTTTGCTCTAGATAGCTTTCACTGAAAACACGAAATATTAGTGTCATCTGCCGGCCTTCCCTTCTGGGTTCTTTTTTTTTCTTTTTTCTTTTTTTATGTTTTGGCACTATTTGCTTTCGGGAACTGATCCTTTCGCGTTACTGCTTTTACCATGTGAGTGGGGGCTTCTTTCTTCTGAGGTGGTTGCTTGGAACGTTTCCGTGGATGTTCATATTCCAGAGAGTGGTCCCTTTAATGGTGCATGTTCTTCAAATCCACTTTTAACCAAGCGAATTTCTTCTGCTCATTTACAGGGATTATTCTTATTGATGCAAATGTTCTCAAAGCGAAGGCTATTTTGATCACCAGAGTGCAGCTGCCCAAAAATCTTCCATTTTCTTCCCATGTCTTCCCCTTGATTATGCCAGTGGAAGATAAGATACCATCCCAGTAGCTAAAAACTCTGGTCTGCATCTGGGAAGCATGATCTTTGAAGTCTAGTCAAACCTCATCCAGGTTTCTGCTTGATAAATTGGAAGCCAAGCAGCCAATTGCTACCAAATATTAGTTAAGGTGCTTGAGAATTTTCCGTTTTAAAGAATGGAACATTTTATAAACGATTCCGAGTCCAACAAGATGACGCCTCACAAATCTGATGGAGTAAATTCTAGAGAATCAACACATCTCTCGGAGTTGCCGTGGCTTGCTCATTGGAAGCCATCAAGCACGGAGAACGGATCACAGGACATCTCAAAGTTGCCAACTCCTAGCGGGAGATCAAAGCAAACTTCTGTTGAAAATCTGCCTCAAGGACCACACTGCAGTAAGTCTGGAACTTGTGAAGCAGATAGGCCTGCTAGCAAAGACGACGAACAGGACATACAGAAAGATGAAGAGGAATTTGTAGAGCTAAGGCCCAGCCTTCTTCTGCCTGGTGAATGCATAGTGGCTCGGTCCATCAAGAGTAAGGGAATGGAAAAATTATGTGACCTTGTCGGTAGGGGTCCTAAAACCACGACTCTTCCCCCTCAACCTAAGCTACTGTTAGTGAATCAGTCACCAGCCTTCAAGCAGCCACGCGATTCTGATGGTCAGCGTAAAATTTCTACGCATGGCGTATCTCCACTCCTTTTTCCTTCATCTACTGCAAATTTTGTTTTCTTAGACACTCAGCCTCCTATGTTATACAAAGTACTCAAGGGCTGCCAGAAGACGACTGATCCGGGAGCTGCTTCTAGTGCATCTTCTCCACCTCATGCAACAGATACATCTTTTGGCACCATTGCAGCATGTAAGACTAAGACATGGCCTTTGGCAGTGAGAGAATGTAGTGGACAAGAATCAAATGTGTCCAAAGCATGTAACGGTCAATTCGAAGATCTGGAAGATCAGTCCAGCCAAGTGTTGAAAGCAAAGCATGAAAGTGAAAACTATAATATGTCTGATTCGAAGTTGGACAGGTATGAGTTTATCGAGTCAGCTTCAGTTGGTCCAAAACATGGTAAGCCAGAATTTAAGTGTAACACTTCAAGTTTGCGTCCTTCTATATGCAGCAAAGATGGAAAGAGCCAATGTAACTTCACAGAAACCCACAGCAGTCATATTTCATGCACTCATTCAGCTCTTTGTAAGAATAAACAATGTGACTGTGAGAATAAACAGTGTCAACATGGCTGCTGTTTCACTTTTCTTGATTCTGGAAAGCGGATATGCACGGCAGCAACAGCCAATGAGGGAAACAGTGGTACTGAAAAAAAATTTACTAGTCCAATCCTGGGCGATTTTCTTTTTTCAAGAGGTGAAGGTAAGCTCAAGCTGAACTTTTCTGATATGGAGTTCACAGCTGGCAAAACAAGCATGCCTAAGGATGCCAAAATTGCAGAACTACCAGATACAACTGTTTCAAATGCACTGCCGGCTTGCTCTCTTCATGGTCTGGAGACAGTAAGGGTTTGCACTACTGTGGATAAAGTAGAGGGAGTTCCTGGTGGACCCTCAAAATTTTCGAAAACCACTCATCATTTTCTTATTACGAAGAAGACAGACATGGCTTTTTCTAAGGAAGACCGCCTCATTAAAAGGTCATCAGTTGATGCAAAGATTGACCAGAATTCTTTTCTTCGATTATTTGGCGTGTCTCCTGCCTTTTGTCCCTGTGATAGGAAAGACACGCGGATGAAACTTACTTCCTGCAGGGCTGCTAGGGCTGGTCTGCTGAATGAAGACACACATGGACATTGTTACAGATCCAGTGACATTGCAGCAGAGACATCAACCATTCAACAGGCCAGAGCATCTTATCTAAAGTCTATGAATAATAATGAGGTTCATACTGAGACTAGTGGTTTTGAAGCTTCCCTTGGGCAAACCCCCTCACAGCTGGTCTCCAAGGATAATTTTGCATGGAAAAGGAATGCTGCTAGTGTTGAGGAAATGGCTTGTCTAGTTCACTGTACTGCCCAAGCTAGTTCTGTTAATGTGAAGCATGAATCGTCATCTGAGACTGAACCGCTAGATTTAAACCTTGTCATGTCCAAAGGCTTTGGTAAAGGTATACTTCTATGGCTAATTCTTTCAGATTGGCTTTACAGATTTTTATGTTGTTGAATTATTCAATGGCGATTTTCCATGAACAGGATTCTGATAAATTGTTCTCTGCCTCATGTTTTGTAGGTCTGGCTTTGACTGCCGTTAATAAGGTGCGATTCAGTCACTTGAAATTATTTCTTATTGTGTTTGGTAATTTTTGCTGTACACAAGCTGATGAAGAGTGAATTTCACTGTCATGTGGTTACAACAACAATAAGGAAAGTAGAAATATGGTACTGTAGTTAGGACGCCACTGAATCAATGAACGTGGCCTTTCTTTTTCCTTTTTGATTTAGTAAATGCCTTGTGGCCATTTCATGGCTTCATTCGATATCCTGTACTCCAATCAAAGGGTAGGTTTTGAGTATATAAATAGTACTTTTTTCAATTGAATATAAATAGGTGATGCATGTTCTTCAATATGAAATCTAACTGAGGTTCCCTGTTTCTTCCATGGGTGTCAAACTCGTGAAAAACCTAAACATATCTGCAGAGAGCTTAACTATGATTGCGTGTCACTAATCCGTGCTATTTTTGTTTTTGCACGTCTTTTCTGTAAATGCTTGCATGCTTAAGGATTTCAAAACGAACAGGCGGTTTGTCCAATAATGGTTGTTAAAGGGCGAATATTTAATTGACATTCTAATGGTTAGGCAGTTCAAGTTTCCTTATTTTGTGGTGAGCATCCGATTCTTTAATAGAATCACGTTTTAGCCACAAGGAGCCAAGTCCAATTGAAAATGATGCCATTGACAATCTCTATTGAATCAACAGGACAATGTGGAAGCTGGGACCTCATGTGATCCTCTGGAAAGGACTACTTTCCCAAGAAAGAAACCGAGCAAAAGTAATGTTTCACCTTCGTGCTCAGCCATGCATGCGTGTGAGGACAGGAAAGAAATGTGTGCATCAAGAACACAGAGCTTGGATGCAGAAGACCTCCCCGCACATGCAGATCAACCTGACCCTTCACAATCAGACTTCAGCCATCCAGATCAACGCCCGAGCAGCAGATGGGTTAAACGTCTCAAACGTAGCCATTTAGAAGCGTTTGGCACCAAGAGATCGGTCGATGGAGATATTTCTTCTCATGATAAAAAAATTAAACTTTTCAGTAAGGTCTTCAACTACGGTAGATCTATCTCAAAGTCTGAACTCTCCACCGCATGCATTGAGAAGCAGCAGCACCAGTTGGTTGAGACAGTGATCTTGCCAAGGCACCGCCGATCAGCTGTTGACTTAATGAGGGAAAGTAAGGATATCCTGTCTGATCCCTGGATCCAGAGGTGGCGTTCTGCCAAAGGTGGAGGCATCCAGATAGGCTCTGCGGAGGTTATCTGTGAGCCAGAATGCTCAAAAGTATCCATAATTGAATTGCAGGGCAAGGAGTTTCCTAGCCTGGGGGCCATGGCCTTGATGGGGAAGGCATTAACCAATTTCAGGCCATGTGAGTTCAGGAGGATGGGCCCCTTTGTTGTTTGGAAGACCAAAAGTTATTGAGAAGAACCTGGTCGAACTTTTTATACAAAACGATCACTCCTCTCTGCCATTTCAGAAGTGGTAAATAATTGTTGAGTACCTCCATCTTGTATGAAGACGGCCGAAAAAAAGCAAAGCTGTAACCTTGTAACTCTTTTGTAACAGCATGGATAGGGTCTACCATCCATGTGTGCTAGCTGTGGTGATGAACTCCTAAATACAGTTACCCATGTAAGTATCCCCGTACTTTCCTATGATTATAAATGCTTGCCGCTGTATAAGCATAACGCTGGTTAGTTCTGCTGATCTTCTGGCACTATCATCACCTTAGATGAAATTCTAAACCGTCTGAAAACCTTCTCTCTGCTAATGCAGATTTAGATGTATATGAAGCATTTGCAATTTAATTGACAAACGCTTATTGACTGTGATACTTTTTTCCTACCTTGTTACACGGTATAGACATCCTTAGAATCCCTTTGTCTTTGTGTATCGTGATCCTACACACACACACAGTCTCTCTCTCTCTCTGTCTCTCTAGAAGTTTGAAGTGTCCAACCATTTGTTGCCAAAAACTATATGTACGGCGAACAAAATGGAGGCCACGGGCCTAGATTACATTAACAATGAACAAACTCTAGAAGTTTAAAATCTTGAATAATTATATGTCAAACAGAAAGGTGCAAGTATAACAGCACTCTTCTCTTTCTCAGTTCAAAATCTCAAAGCTTTAAAATCTTAACGATTAACAACAGGATTCCCCTTGTCATCATGGCACCCGGTCTCGTGCAAAGCCGACTGGAAGAAGCCACCTCGACCAACGTTGGCATCAGCAGGTGGGGAGAACTGCATTAATATGTCCCGGATTGTCACGACACCAACAATCTTTTCCTTTTCGACCAAGAAGCTGCGGTCACTTCTACAATGGACCAGCTTCTCCATCGCTTGCTTCAGCCTGTCAGTCCTCTGGTTCGTGACCACAAAGTTCATTTTTGGCAGGCCAGCAGATTTGAGGTGCAAAGTTCCTGCAGAAAGGAGAGCACCGAGCTCTCCTTCGATGGGTACTTCTGGAGATGAAGGCACAGAAGATCTCATGGCATCAGCATCAATTAATTCCATTACAGTCATTTCCCTGCACACAGCCAGAAGCATATATACTAAAAAAATCACTGCAAAGATACTGTTCTTAAAGTGCAGATAGTCCCATACAAAACATTCCCTCGCCACAAGGGTCAGCCAGTAGGTGCGTGAATTACGTGCACGTCTAAAGTTGCAGCATCCAAATGGCTTAACATCTTACTTCCTACCACTGAAGAGTCGACTGTCGTCCAGGAGAAGTGGAATGTCGGTGATCCTCAGAGCGCCAATCAATCTTTTGGACGTCCGATCAAGTATTGGAATTCCACTTAAACGATTCTCCCACAACTGGTGTAAGGCCTCAGCAACGCTTTGGTCTCCATTCACATGAACAACAGAATCCCCCATCTCAAACCTGAAGCTCAGCGGGTGATAGGAAAAGAAATAGATAGCAAGCAACCAAATATTTTGGATATAATCGGGGATA
The DNA here is from genome assembly GCF_008831285.2 of Nymphaea colorata. Classification (NCBI taxonomy): domain Eukaryota; kingdom Viridiplantae; phylum Streptophyta; class Magnoliopsida; order Nymphaeales; family Nymphaeaceae; genus Nymphaea; species Nymphaea colorata. Next base: position 294,830 of record NC_045139.1, read on the forward strand.
TCTTCTATATGCTTTTCGAAATGCATTAGCTTAAATTTATGATGTTTCGAGAAGTACAGGGAAGCAAGCATCAAGCACGCACAGTTGCAACTCAATGATGCTCATTTCAGTTCACGATTTCCAGGTTGACATCTTTTCAACATTTACCATCGGAAGATGCCTACCGAGTATCTTTTCATAAACTTCCCATTGATCATTTTACTTATTAAGGTTCTACCAAGATTTTACTCAAATCCAAGATATGAGATTTGGGACGGCTTCAAAAGACATTCTGATGTGCGATAAACTTGCGTTCCCAAATACCAAGTCCTCGCTAGTTACTATTGTCAACTGGACGATTGCATTGTGTTTTTTGTTTTTTTTTTTTTTTTGAGGTTAAAGATAGAAGGGGCAAATGACATATTTCGGTTACCTGAATTCACAGAGGGCTTTGTCTGCAATTCGATCAAACCAATTCAGTCCGCTGCATTGTAGAAGTAAGTGGAGCACTGCATTCTAGAGTTCAAAATGTTGAAGCGTCACAAATTTGTGAAAGATGCTTTCATGTGTGCGTGTGCACATCTTTCCTCGCATGACACGGTTAATGCGCATATTCTTCCATAATTTTCTTTAACATAAACCCGTGCTTATGGAATTTGAACAGAAAGAACTCACCTGTGTAAGGAAGCCAATAACCCTTGAATCAACGTGGCTGATTATGGGAACAGCCTTCAACTGATGCTTTGACAATAGAAGTAGCACATGCAAGAGCGTGTCATCAGGGTATGCAGGAAGGAATGAAGCCCATCTGAATGACTTGGCAAGTTCTCTGATCTGTACTTTCAGTCTGCATTAGAAGATTGCCATGTAGCCCAGATTGCAGTTTCCTATCTTGCAGAAGTGGAAGCAAGTTTTGCATACCGTTGCTTGACCAATCTGAGGGAGCTTATCCAACGCAGAGAAAAGGTCGTCACCTTCCTTGTCAAAATTTTCAGCAGATTTCTCAATTTCCTATCAGGACAAACGGATCTCAAGTATCAATTGAGAGGGTCTGCGTTTGACATTAGATCGACTTAAGTATCAAATAAAGAGCTTAGCGACTGAACATCTTCAGGACGGATGAACCAACAAGGGAACTACTAGATGTTTTCTTTAGATTTTGACACTAATGAGCATAGTGGATCATTCTTGACATTTCAGACACCACACCGACATAACAATGATACACAAACGCTGCTTGAACATGGAACTTTACGTTTTCTGCTTAATGCATGTATGTTTGTCGTCTCATTATCACTGTGCACAAATTCAAGCACCATTATACTCCCATTCTACCATTAACGAATTTAGATAAACAACAAAAGTTCAGATGGATACAGTAGACACAACTATTTTAACACTAATAGGATTGTGAACAGTTGCATCAAATATACATCTATAGATTTGACAATACAACATCCTACAGTTGCATGACATAAAACAAACAACGATCTACTGAGCAAGGAACTTGACAATTTCAAGGATTGGTTGTTGGTTTTCTGCATGGACTCGACAAGGGCTCAATTTTGTTATTTACCTCCATGCACCAGAGAATCATGCTAGCAAGATCAACCACGCCGATGTTGTGGTCGGAGAAGTTTCTGTCTTCAGTTGCCCATCCGTCAGCAATCGGGGCAGCAAAGACATCCTTCTGGTGCAGCAAAGCAATGGCATCTCGAATGGAATCGCTTGGCTTTAGTTCCAGCACTGGCAAGGAAGCACAATTCAGTAATTACAAAGATGAGGATTTCCCATACTAATGGAAATGCTCACAGCCTGCTCCCAGACAGCCTGGTGGCTAGGTAGTACATATCTGTCTCAACATGATTATACAATTATACTGGCAGCCTTTAAAGCGAGTAAACTACTCTCGCTCGGTCACTACAAAAGAAAAAAGGCAATTAAGCAAAACGCGTCGTTCATTACCCTAAAAAATGGTTGTCTTCTTTACTTTTTCTTTTCCTCTTTTGATGAATAAACCACACGTAGATTAGAAGCATCGAGAAAAGATTTGATTATAATCGCGTCTCAGATTTGGTAGATGGGCGACATCTCATGTTTCCTCATAATACCAAAATATGGTGTATATTCTTTCCTATTTTTTAGTCACGGAGTTGAGTAAATGTAAAAATTAGAGCGAATAAAATCGAGCAAAGAAGAAGAAACAACATTAATGGGCTCTTTAGACTACACATGTTTAAATGTTTCTTTGTCGCTATTTGTCATGTCCTTCTATGTTTCATCAAATTTGTTTCTTTCTGGGAACACTTGATCGGGCTAATGGAATATGAGAACCCATGGCATCTAACCAAGTTAGTTGGACCACTCGCATTTTATTTCCTTCAAGATAACAAAACTTATCAGGAATGCAGAGGGGGGGAGAGAGAGAGAGAACCTGAGGAATTCTGGATTCCGGGGATAGAGGAGATTGGGATGCGGTCAAGAAAGACTTTGAGAGCATGGTTGGGGTCATCTACTGTAGCAGGATCCTCCTCTTCCTTCCCCATAACACTACCTCCTCCTGCAAACCCTCCCCCTTCCTCTGAAATCTTCCACGTCCGCTTCATCTCTATCTCTCCCTCAACCGCCTTCAGCCTCCTTTCAGGAAAACAGGACTTAAAACTCCATATGTTTCCTCCCCCGAGGCCTTTCAGTAACACTTGGCAAAAAAAAAAGGGTGCTGTCGATCCGAAATTTTGGGTTTGAACCCGCATTCACCTCGACTTGAATCTTCTTTCAATCTCATTTCTGCACCATCTTCCTGCTTTACAGCCCTGGTTAGAGGAGATGATGGTTCCAACCCAAATTCTTTGTTTCAAGTCTTCCTCTTGGTTGCGACCTACTTGATGCATGCGATGCTGAGTCGCGTGAACTTGTATCAAATTGGTGTTGACGCTACACCTCAAGTCATTAAGAACGTTTCGTAGGATTGGAAATTGGTGGTGGAACTCCATGAAAACCTCTTGCTTACTGGAAAAATATGTTAAGAAGCCGAATCTAAGTAATGAAGTGCCCCACTCCATGACATAACTGGTTGGCCAGTGATTGGTATGAGCACAGTTGTTGGTTCGATTCTCATGATTGTAATCTTTTGTACATGCACAAGGCGTTTTTCACAAGTAAAATATATGAGAAAAAAGTAATGGAGCGCCCTTTTTAGACCTACCAAAGTGCTCGCCACACTTGTATTCCTGCCTTTGCCATTTCTTAAATTGAAATAAAGGAGTGAACTTCTTCACATATATCACATTGTGATCGAAACCTTATTGAAAGCGCAAGGAATGGAAAACCAGGAATCAAACTAAAGAAGAATAGGGATTTCAAAGGAAAAAAACCTTCTCCAGCTGAGGAGAAAACATATGAAAGAGGGAGATCAGTTCTCTAAAGCTAAAATCATGACTTTGAAGTTAGCCTTAGCATGGTCTCGTTCTCTAATTATGACTTGGCTGTGTTCCAGATGATTATTTAAGTTTCAGGAAACAGTCATTTTTTGAAGAGGTGATAACAACATGCACGGGCTTGAATGTATATTATTTAACTATTCATTTTACATAAAAATACGGTAGTTGAATGAAAGAAATTTATACTTTAACATACTTGTTGATACCACTCACAATTGACTGGTTTTTCATAAATGTTTCTTTACATTTTTTTTGTAAGTTCTACTCGGATGCCAAAGCAGAAAGAACCAACTTAAATTTCGAAAGCCAAAAACAAGTAAAGGCTCTTACTAAGATTTTTCCTGCTGACAATTGAAGTTGCAAGTTGTGGGTAAATAGTGAAACATGTGGCAAATGTCACAACCTGAAAGTTGAGGTTTAAGAGGACGAAAAGAAGATTCAAGTGCTGCTGCTCACCATGGAAAATTTTTGAGGTCCAAACTCATCTGTTTCTGAAGCCTGCGGATATCAAATTAAACGGCCCAAGAATTTCTTCAAAACAAAAAAAAAAATTGTTCATACATTCAGTAAAGAGATCAATTCGTCCTTGTATTATCGAGAAATGTGTATGAAATTTAACTTCTCATATATCTGCATCATCTGCTCGAGACTTGGGAGTTGTGTGGGTAGGCGTGAGCCGCACCGTTTGAAGAGTGAACATGGTCGTTGCTTTTGGCAACTTAAACGTCCGTGGCAAGAAACATGGCGCGCTCTCCCGTTGAAGGGTCGTCTCAGTTCGAAGCGTGGACGCGGGCAACCCCTCCTCCTCCTCCTCCTTCTGTTGGTGTGGATGTCTCTGACTACTCAGCCCTCCATTCGGCCTTTTCATCTTCCTCTGTTTGTTACCACCGTTCGAGGTAATCTTAAATAGGTCGTCTTTCATGTCTTCTTCTTTCTTCCTCTTAGTTCTTGGTTCCTTTGTGTTATGTGTGTTGGTGGTTCTGTTGAAGAGAGTGCGCGTTTCCGTTTACTTTGGGTCTTCCTGGTTCTTCATGTTGTTTGGCGTCGGAATGATGGAGCTTGAATGGGCTTTATGCAAGAGTTAGGGTTTGTGTTTTTGGTCGTGCTGGAATGTGAAAAGGAAAAGAGGCGGGATTTGGCTGTTATTTTGCTGCCTGTGACTTTTTTCTACGTTTGATTTTTTGAGGTAGAGGGTTTATATGGAAGTGGGATTTTATGGGATTGTTGTTGTTATGTTCTCTTTTGATTGTGTGGACGAAAGTTGGCCTTTGGATGATTTGGTTTCCTTTTTGAATTCTTCTTCTGCAGCACGGAATTTGATCTCTTGTTATATGGGGTGCCGGATTTCTGTGAGATTATCGTACGAGTCTGGCCCCGGATTTTGTTGAAATCGATGCGTCTAAAATTGGAGAATTATGCGTGGTTATTACCGTAGGCCATCATGCCGTCGTCTACGACAGTTGCTTTGGATCGACTTTGGAATCCAGCCTGAAACATCCTGTCTGCAGTTCTCCGCAAGTTAAGATGGAGAAGAAGACTCCTCCATTTGGTAATAAAGCCGCACATGCTTTTGGCTCACCAGCTTTATACAGGACTCCTGAGAGGACGCCGATTCCAGATTGCTCTTCATCTTTTCCTCCGTCCCCATATGTTATAAATCACAAGAGACGTGGGGCTAGCTTATCAAGGGATTCTTCTCGTATTGATGTAGCTGCATCCTGTTCCAAGGAGAAAAATAAGGTAGAAGCAGGAAAGGAGAAAAGTACGGTGAGTTCAGAAAACAATTACGGTGTCTCAATTATTGAGGCGAATGGACAGCAAAATGACAGTGAAACCAAAGAAGCCTCGGAAGCGGTCTCTGTTGGTTACCTTGACAAAGAAACAACCACAAAGAACTTTGCAGATGAGTGCTGGAAGGATAACAGCACCTGCAAAGAGCTAATTGATGATGAGGCTTCTACAGAAGATCTACCTTTTTGTGCTGATAAGCACGGGGAGAGTGAAGATTTTTTTGATCCTCAGGATTCAGTGAGTGTTTCGAGCAGCTTTGAGGTAGAAGATCAGAATAGCTTGGAACGTCCATGTAGGAACCCATCACAAGCAGGGGAGTACTATGATGCCTATGAAGGTCTTGTACTTTGCCAACTCTACTTTTCGACTGCCATCACAAGTTTCATACCTTGATATCCACTAAGCAAAAAGTTTGTATCATGCAAGTTCCGATTACTTTAGCTTCTGACAGATTTTATGGGATTGCCATTTTGGTAGCTTGTAGATAGATTGTAAAATATACATTTCCATCATTCCTTTGTAGAATTACATTGAGAAATGTTGATTATTCTGTAAAAAGAAAATTTCTCACTTCTCATTCTTTCTTTTGGATATATGACCTGTAGTTTGTGCATCCTTTATAATTGTCCTTGTTGAATATGATTGCCAACACCATGGTATTATGCTGAATTAATGATAACAAAGTTGGGCATTATCATGGGTGAAAAATTTTTAAGTTCCTCTGTAGGGAGGGAAGAGTTCTGCTTTTCTCAAGTTGCTTATATATTAGGAGCCAAACTAAGAAGTTAATTTTCTGAAAGAATGGATGCTGAGAAAGAATGTAACATTGGATGAAGACAAACTGTAAGAACAAAATCACAAATTTATCTCTCTAAAAGATGTCAATATGGCATTATACTAGACACTAGGAAGATATTGAGATGACCCTAACCTTGGTCTTCTTATAACGCACCACTGAGACAACTTGTAATAAACATATTACATGCTTCTCATAATCTTAAAGTCATTTTTGTTTCTGCTAGTAGATGCCACCTGAAGTTCCAGCCGATTTATTTTTACCATTCAATGGGATGAAATTGATTTGACATGTCAGGTGTACAATGGACTTTAAAGTAATGTTTTGTTATGCTAGTAGATGCCACGTGAAGTTCCGGCCAATTTATTTTTGCCTTCAAGGGGATGAATTTTATTTGTCGTGTTAGGTGTACAATGGGCTTTTGTACACTGAGCATTTACGTGAGAGGAACTGTTCTGTTAGCTTTTGACCTTATGGCATGACATTTTGTAGAGGATGGCAGCCCCTATGCTGGTAAGAGTCCTCAAGCTTTGTGCTAGTGAGTAGCATATTTTTTCTCATGAATATATAATTGCAACAGAAAACTGTACTCAATTTAATATTTAGACAACTGATAGTCGTCTCAACAAACTCTATACTTAGGATATGATAAGGGTTATCTTCCAAATTTTATGAAATTTTAATAAGCGTGTTTAATATCCATGTTGTATATGAGAACCACATGTTATAATTAACTGGATAAGTAACTTCGGTTAGTTCATTGTGTGATCCATGTATATGAACGTGAAGTTTTGGCAAAATTGTCAGTGAGGCAAAATTTCCTGGTACCTTTTTATTGCCCAAGGAAAATCATGAGAATGAGAATATTGCAGAGAGAGGTCTGTTAGCATATTTTGAACCCATTGAGGAAGTATAACCATATCTTTAATAGAGGAAGTTATCATTAAACGAACTAACCAAGCTGTTCAGTTTAACTAGACTATTTGGTCCTTGTAAGCACCTAAATGTGCATTCTAATTGCATGGAAGTGAATCTTATTATCTTGAATTCAACTCTCTTGTCTTCTGCATGACCTTATTTGAATCTGCATTCTGCAGAACTTTCTAGTGATGGTGCTTCAACACCAATGCCAAACACTTACTCTCAAGCAATACAAAAGGAATTGCGTGCAGTGCGATTGGATCTGTTGATGGAAGTAGAGAAGCGGAAGCAGGCAGAACAGACTTTTGATAATATGAAAAACCAGTGGCAGAGAGTGCACCAGGAGTTGTCGGCTGCTGGTATCCTGCTTCCTGCCATCCCTGCCATTGCTGTGCCAGGGAACGGAGCTGCTGAGTTTGATCTTGCTGAAGAACTCAAACAAGAGGTCACTGTCATAAGACTCGTGGCTGATGCCATTGGTAGGGGTTGTGCTCGGGCTGAAGTTGAGGCAGAAATAGGACCTAAAATTGAGTCTAAAGATTTTGAGATTTCTCGATTAAGAGATCGAATACAGTATTATGAAACAGTAATCCATGAGATGTCACGAAGGAACCAAGAGGCAGTTGGTAAGCTTAAATTTTGGCTCTGTGGACGACCAAACTTTTCTTCTTAATCTGGTGAATAATGTGTATACCTTTAGTTTCTTTAACTGCATATGTTCGTCAGTTACCCATAAATCTTCGCCTGGTCACTATCACAGATATGGCAAGGAGGCAGCGGTTTAGAAGGATGAGAAGACAAAAATGGATTTGGTGTTCCATTGGCCTTGTTGCCACCATTGGAGCTGCTGCTGCCATTGCATGGACCCTTGTCCCAAGCGCCAGCAACTATTGGACGTCCAGGACAGCTGTGATATCCGAAGACGGAACTGCAGAGAAAAAATAGGGCTTGTCGGTCTTTGTGATTGCAGGAAAGCTAGAAGCGTTGTACATCCTACTTGTCGGCATAGCATACTCTCAGCTGAACTAGAAAACCAACAAGATTGTAGATTCAGAAGTCGATCACTTTCTATCTGAAGTCCTATTTTTCATTTTTTTTCCCCATGGTGTTCTGCTGGCTTCTTCTGCAGTTTCAAAAGCTGTATGTGTGGCCTTTAAGCCCCTGAATTCTGTACATGTTTCTTGGCAGCTGTGTTTTCCTTCTTGAAGAATTAACATGAAAATAGATAGCTCTGTAACTCTCATCCGGTTTTCTGCATTAGCAACTTGTGAGTATTATCTTTTATCAAATTGCAGTGTCTATCCTGTGATGTCAAACCAAGGAAATTGCTGTTTATCAGTAAGAAAGACGGACATTCTGTTAAGCAGCTATGATAAAAAATTGATCAAATGTTAGGGGAACAGGGTCATTGTGTGATAACAATTCATCGAAAGGAGAACAGAGACCTCAAAGAAGTGGAAGAGGTCCATGGAGCCACATTCCGCTACTCGTACGACTGTTAAGGGGTGCAAATTAGTCGGATACGGGCCAGGACTTACGTACTAACGTAGAAGGTTGGATCGGTATTGGTTTCAGTACATCAGAAAATGACAAGTTCTTCAACCACATCGAGCCCATTTGTAACCTTACATGGGGCAAAGCCTCATCTCCTTTGTTTCACTAAAATTATTCAATGTCATTCTCTTTTTGACTTTACAAGGCGAGCCCTTCAAGGATCTGACGACTTAATAGGCCGGTTCCTTCAAAAAACTATGAGTGAACTCCGACTACTGCGTTATACGAGAAAAATGCCATGAGAAAATTCAAACTGTAGACCGATGTGGTTGAGATTTGATCTAAAACTTTCATCCGAACGCCTTTCACGACCGCTTTTACTTTAAGCTAATTGCAGATAGTAACTACTAATTGTCGATTTTCTCTTCTCGTGGCTTGCTTGGAAACAAGCGAAAGAGAGAGAGAGAGAAGGAAAGGAGAAAGTCGAAATTGTCCTTTTTGTGTATTTCTATGGTGCGATTCCTGTTTCCTGCTTTAAGAGATGCGCATGTGGTGAAATCATGGAGATGACAAAGTGTGGAAGTGATCCCCATTTCTTTTGCTGTTCTAATATTTACTTAGAAGAAACTGCCTTTCTCATAAAACCTAAAGGTCATACCTTATGATTTCAAGGTTCCGTCTTGCTCCGTGATTTAAGTGGACATACAGTACATCCTTCAATTTAGGTGCCACATTTATCCCCCAAAAAAAATTATCCATCTTAAGAACTATTCTCCAATACTGCTCAATTTCACTCCATTCGCCAGATTAGCGAATTTGGACTTGAGATCTGAAAGGGGTAACCAACTCAATACTGAAAATATATCTATCCCTTGACATTGATTTGAGAAGGTCCTGTTCACCCACAGCTTTGCCTAACAAAGCACAAAGCAAAGAAATTGTTGGTCTATAATATGCCTTAAGTATCAAAACTGAATCTGAAATCAAGTCTGACATCTAACTAAGATCTCACTAAGACTCGTCTCAGTTACATATACATGGCAAACCTTATGCCAGTTGGATCTGAAAATGGAGTTTAAAAATAAGGTCTGGATTCAAGTCTGAGTTCAAATCCAATTATACAGGATTTGACTGACTTGAATTTGAAAAAGACTGGATCTGACTCGAATTCAAGACATCACAAGTTTGAACATATAACGGGGCTCTTTTCTTCGTTGTTACTAGTTGAGATACCGTCTCACTTCACCTAAGCACTGAAATTGATCAATAGAAACGTACTCGATCCGACTCACTTGCAATTTGGATCCTGGCTGCAAATGCAGTTTGGATCCAAGTACCGGGATCCGGCTTAGAGCTCCAGCACTCGCTCGATCGCGTTCTCCTACATAAGAAGCGTATAAGGTGGGCGTCGACTCACATTTATCTCTCGTTCTTTTCTTTTTTCTGCTTCTTGCGAGTGACAGTGGGGGAGGGACGGCGGGAGAACAGAATCGGTGGTCGAGAAAGAACCCCTAGAGTTCGTGGAGGGGTTTTCGAAGCCCTTTTGCTTTTTCCGAAGAAGCTCCAATCTCTAAGATTTATTTCATCATCGCGGAGGTGAGCTTTAAATTGGTATCGGGAAAAGATATCCTTCGTTTGCTGTTATTATCGACTTTGAAATCTGAGCTTTCTGTCTCAATTGTCTACTACTTCACTGTTAGCGCTTTTAACCGTCTTGGTAGCTCTATTTTTCTCTTTTGCTTTATTATGATTGGATGCTTCTGCTTTTCTTGACGTTGGTGCTAGTAGTCGTCCAGAATTCGGATTCAGACTTTGATCCTATTCGACACGGAAAATGATGTTTGTTACCATGTTTTCGTGATGCAGCTGGAATTTAGCGTCTTTGGGGCTTCATAATATTGAATTTTTTGTTTCCTTGGGAAAATTTTATGAGGGTTTTGCTCTCTCCTCTATCTCTGTCGGGTTTCTTTTGAAAATTTGCAGTTGATCTTTTTTATTTAATTTATTTTACCCTTGGATTGATTAAGGGTTGATATTGTTGAGCGTTCTATATTGTACTTCGTGCTTCTTTCTTGGATGTTACTGCTTTATGTTTCTGATGATATCTGTTTCAGTTGGATGCTTATTCAGTTCCAACGAGTAGCACAGATGGAATCAAACTTTTGATTAATCCAGGCATTTACGATCACACCAGCGTGCCTCTAGATCATTCATAAAGTTCTTTTATCATATACGAAACACAAGGGCTCATAGAATATGGTGCCGATTAGCTATTTAAATTTTCATCCATGATAAGTTGAGGTGGTCTGCTTTTTTCCGTCTCTCTTTATAGGTTGGAACAACTACATGCCGGCAAGAATCAAGGCCTTCGTTCCCTTGAACTGAACAGCAAAGTACGCGTTTGGAACAACCCGAATCATAACAAATTGTCTATGTGGGCAAGTTGGAGAGGTTAGTTTACCACGTATTGCTACAAAGCCCCCGCTTTGCAGTTGCTGTGATGTCCTATTTATTGAGGTCATATGGATCACTAATCCATCGACAGAAATTGATGCGATGTTGTTGATCTATGTAGAATATCCCAGATTCTCTGTACTCAGTTGAAATGCTTCTTGAAATCATTTAAGTATCATGTTTTCTGTGTTTCTAGTGATATTTCTTAAATTTATTTGACAGATACTTCTGCTCTCATCTTAAGCTTGTTAATATTTTCATATCACATTTCGCTGGTTGTGTTGGCGCTGTAATTTGAGATTGCTAATTACTTTTTTTTTTTATGAACCCATTTGAGAATCGACTTTTAGAAGAACTTTAGTTGCGAACAATTTCACAAGGACCGGAAGACTTAGGTTGTCTTAGAATGTATGATTTCTGCTTGCATGCAGAATATACATTGAGGATCAAAAGTTAGTATTGACACGTGCAGGACGTGAAACCACATTGATTCGGCAAAGTAATGCCTTATCCAAGAATGTTGTAAGATCGTACATTCTTGAAAATGAAAATACCACGTGCTTAATGTTTAGTGCCAGAAGCTGCATTGGAGTTGTTCATATTATGAACATGTATATTTCTCGTGTATTTCTGGTGCAGAATTGTAAATGTAGTTTATTTTTCTCTATTCTCTTAGACAGGATTGACCTGACTTAGAGCTTGAAAAAGAAACTGGGAGCATGGGAAGCGAGTCTGCTGCACAGCCTAATCTAGCAAATGGTGAGGTGGCTAATTAAGTCAATATACTTTAGGCTTTGATGTGTTTGACTGTTAATTTGTACCATTTTACTTCCGTACATCATTTTTTTGGTTCTTACTGCTTTCATTATTGAGTAAAGGAAAAAATATAGTTACTTGAATATCTATGGAAATATCTAGTTGAAATAAGGTTGTAATGCATGTAGAAGTTTGCTTATACCATCATTGAACTTTCATCTGGGTCTTCTGTTTGGTTAAGTTGATTCTCCTTCAACTAAATTGATTTGGTTGAAACTTTTTGTATCCTTTATTATCTTGATCCTTGTCCGGTAAAATTAAGGACCTTGACTGAAAGCTTCAACTCTTTTATAAAGTAGATCCTTGTCATTTTTAGTAACATGGTGTGTCACTCTTATTTAGACAATATGGTATGCAGTTTCTTATGTAGCACATATCAATAAGTGGAATCATGAGGATGGGAACATCTTGGAAATATTTTAACAAGTTGTGTTCCTTAGGGTAGTTTAGAACTTGAGCATACCTTGTTTAGGGGAGAATGGGAAAGCAAAAGAGCAATTTTCTTTTGTTAAGCTTCCAAAAACACAATATTGTAAGTTTAATTTGATGATAATTGTGTGGTGCTGTTGGCTTTTCTCTCTATTGAAATTGGTCGAGAAATTATCATAATAGTGAATCAATTTTCTTCCAGGATGATTTCATCTGGTGGTAGGTGTTGGTTTTTCATTGAAGTTCTCCTACAATTTGTTAGGGTCGCCATAAATCCAGTACAATTAAAATTCTTTTACTTTACTACATGTTAGCATCTCAGTAGTTTTAAGAGTATAAATTCATAATAGGAGCTATATTTGTAATGGAAGTGCTGTCAGTGCAAGCCTTTTGCTTTAACTCATCAAGAAATCATCCAAGGTTGAGGCAATTGATTTGTGATACTTGAACCAGGCTCTGAATCAGTGATGAAATTGGAAGAGGATAATCAACATGCTACAGGGGAGTCCTTAAAAGAAAATATTGAAAATCCAGCTTTTGTGAATACAATACCTTTGAGAGAGGATCAAGTCCAGAATGCCGTGAAATTTCTGTCACATCCAAAGGTTAAAGGTTCTCCTGTCATCTACAGGCGTTCTTTCCTCGAAAAGAAAGGCCTGACAAAGGAGGAAATTGATGAAGCCTTCCGGCGTGTTCCTGTAAGCAAGTTTTTTCAAATTTTTCATCTCAAAGGTTACATAGTTTTTCCTTTAAATTTACAATAAAAATTTGTTCATATTCTCATAAATTACATCTGGCCTTTGCTAAATACATGTCGACCATGAACACTACAGCTCTTTTGTAAAACTTGTTTATCATTTGATAATGAAACTGGATTACAGGATCCACCTTCCAATGTTTCAAGCGCTCCTGTGACTTCAACCCAAGGTGAATGCTTGTAAAGTCCTTTTCTTATCTTGTTGAGCTATAGCTTGTCTGAAGAGGTTTCTTCAACTGTGTCTCTCGTTTCCCTCTTATGAAGCTCAACATCATATGATTATTAGCTTTCCAATGATACCATCTAACGAAACCTGATAACATCTCTCATCTAGCAGATGCCCAGTCGCAGCCTCCATCAGTACCACAGCCTCAGCTTGCTGTTCAAACTTCAAAACCTTCAACTGTACCCCCTGGTGTTACTACGTCAGCCTCAAAAACGTCTCTTCATTGGTCCCATGCCCTTCTTGCTGTGGGACTGCTTGCTGCATCCGGAGCTGGGACTGGTGTGCTTGTTAAGGTATTTTTGACCTTCTGCATACAAATAGCAAAAGATTTTGTTTCATGACAGCATTCTGTTAGAAAATCTCCCACTAATTTTCATTGTGCTTCCAGCTCTTTGTTTGGATGTTTATCATTTAGGTTTCATTTCTTTTGACTCTGCAACATCCTTGATGAACTTTATGCTGAAGTCTTACTCGTAGTTGCTTGTGGCAATGTTCACTGTTACAGACTGTAATCGTCCCCAGGTTGAAAGCATGGATACGTAAAGTTGTATCGGAAGATGAAGATTCTGGAAAGCAGAAGAATTCAAGACCAGATGCAATTGAAGAAGCTGTAGCTGCTGCTAAAGCAGCAGCAGCTGCTGCAGCAGATGTAGCAAAGGCAAGTCATGAAATACTGACTGCTAGAAATGAAGGTTATATCCTGCAAAGATTCTCATTTCTTCCTTAGGTTATTATGTGGCTTGTCAAAACAACCTTTGGGTGTTTTCTCAAATTTTATGTTCTTGATAGAGAGGAAGTACTTTGACCTGGTTACAAAGCTTCTGGATACACAAGTAGGGGAAATGAAGTCTATGCACCATGCACTTCGTAAAATGGAAGGAACAATTGACAATTCTCTCACAGTCAACAAGCAGACAGAGGAAAAACTGCATACAGAATCATTTACCGGTAAGCCTCCTTTGATGATAGTGGCCATGCTTTTCTTTTTTGTTGATATTTATGTAGAGCTGACGCTTGTAAGTTGTAAGCATGGTTGCATGAGTTTGCATGTGTGTATGTTTGTACATATTCATAAACATTACTTATTGTGTACTTTGTGATACTTCGTTCAATGAATGAACTTTCACTGACATGCACAATGGGTTAGTCAGTCTGGTTCAAGCTAAAATATCCAGAAATCAACTGTCTTATTGGTAGTGTAATCAAAGGTTGTAGTATGTTTTCTTTTTGCCTTCTTCTTCCATGACAATCTCCAATAATCATCTAGTTCTAACTTATCCTCATGGTGTTAGAAGAGTACTCTCGTGATACTGTTCCTGATTAATATAGCAGTCAGTATAATGTCTTTCTATCGCTAGAAATTCTACCCATCACATTCATAATAATTCATAAATCATATTATGGTTTTTCGTTTCATTCTCTTAGAAAGGGATTTTTAAGGCTCTCAAAAGGTAGGTTTTTAATAGCATTCTATTGTCTCAAGTATTTTAATCCTACTTTTAGTGCACCATGTTTAATTTTTTGGAGGGAAGAAAATGGATGATCAGTTGCTTATAATTGAGGAAAGGCTTATGTTGTCTGTTATATCTGCCACTTTAGTTATTGCCTGTGGAAAGTGCGTTTTTCTTATAATTTTCTTTTAAGCTAACTTGCATGCTTGCAGCATCAAAACCTGCAGCATCTGCATCTATGGAGTCTGCAGCTGCTCCTCCACATCCAAAATCCTATATGGATGTAAGCAACTTCATCTAAACTTTGATATTCTCTAATGCTGCTGTATTTTCTGACAAGTAATCCTATTATTTGTGTGTTTTTGCTTCTTGTTATTGTTGAATTATTTAGTTTTGTTATGCATTGGATGCTGAACGCATGGTTATTGCTATTTGCTAATGAAACTCCACTGTATTTTGGTTCTGTAGACAACCCAGATTATCTCTGAAAACGGTAATTGTTCCAGAGAAATATTTGGTTCAAATAGCACATTCCTAAATTTGGTATTTCCGCAAAAAAGCCGATTTAGATGTTAACGAGTCTACCTGAATGGTGCATCTTTAAAAACTTTCCCACAAATAATAGTATTGAGGGGGGCTATCTAGGAACTCCTTTGATCTGATCTGTCCTTTTAGAGGAATACTAATTTCCCTTTAATCTAATCTCAAACTTTTTGGAACGTGTGCTGTCATATTTGATTACACAGCATGTTTGTAGGCAGCATAGTATTGGTGAAAGGTTCACGTCAATCACTTGAAGTTGATAACCCCAGACTACATCTTGGCAAAGCAACACTGAGCTAGTTATTGCATGGATTTTAAAATTTTGATTGTTAACAGTACAGAGCTGATGGATTTTTGTTTCTGTATCTTAGGAACTTGATATAGTCGAAGTGTTTGTTTTGTGGTTTGATGGTTGTATGGTCATGCCTAGTTGTTCTGCAGGGATCTTATCTAATGATGGAGAAATGTCTGGTTAAAATGTATATAGCATTTCAGGTCATTGAGCTGTTTGTGTTTTTTCTTCAGGTAGGAAGATTTAGGTAGCCTGCTGGGAAATTCACCTCCTCCGCATTATTCATTCTTAGACTTAATCACTAATTCTGAAGTGGAAATTTTTTGAAAATGGGTGCAGCCTTTCCTCATTCCTGAGCTTTCTTGAGGTCATTGGCTCCTGTTATTAAGCTGTTACTGCTTATTTTATTTTAGTAAAGAAGATTTAGGTTGCTGTAAACTGTAATGGAAATTCATCTCCTCTGCCTTGTTCAGTCTTTGACCTGAAAAGCATAGTTAAAATATTTTTGAAATTGAATAAATATTTCCTGTGCTTTCTTGAGTTCTTTGGCTCCAGTTTTCAAGCTGTTACTGCTTGACCTTTTATTTTAGGAAAGAAGAATTAGTTTGCTTGCTGACAATGATAACGAAATTTCACCCTGTCCATGTTTTCTCGATCTTTGACTTGATCAACAGAAGCTAAATTCAAGAAACTTTGTACTTTTTAACATCTGAGTTTGGTGATTCCTTTTCTACGAGTTCCTAGAATATTTATTATGTCAGAAAGAGGGTGCAATGCTACGAAGAGGTGAGTTACCTCCTAGTATTCAGCAGCAAGGATACTCTTAATTTGTGTTGTTTACTCAGTTGAACTGTGTAACTTCTGCCCTTTAGCGTGGTTTGTTTCGGGAAATCTTTTTTACATCAATTATTTAAGTGTTTAAATTTGTCAAACAGATAGTCGCAATGTTGCAGAGAGGTGAGAAACCTCCTAATATTCAGGTAACTGCTACAATTACAATCCTTTTACACTATGCACAAATTTTCTGTTATATTATGATCTTGTAACCATCATTTGCAACTTATTTCTGGCTTTATTATGATAAGGAAATTGACGATAGACCACCAAACCCGAATCAGCCACTACCAAATCCCCGTATCTTGCCAAAACCTAAGGTATGTTGCATAATACTTTTGATGTTTCTGCTACAATAGCCACATTTTGTAGCTTTGTCTTCATTTTTAGGCACTGTTGAATAGAAGGCCCAAGGCGGTAAATCTTTGTTTTATCTTTAATTCCCTTCTTGCTATGGTTGGCTATTTGCCTCTACATTAAAATGGTTAAACAAAAGTAGGCGCTGGTGAATGGATCTTGCTTGTGTCACATGGTGCTGACCTCAAGTCAATCTTTGTGATGGGCAGCCGTGGGAGGTCAATCAGACACGAACCACTTATGAAGTTAAGCCAGTATCAGGACTTGAGTCCAATGGATCTGCTCATTTGAATGGTGGAAGATTAGCTGGTTCGACTGTTGACTATTCTGAGCCTTCATGGCAGCGAAAGACCGTGAAAATCAGTGAGATAGAGCCTGAAAGAGCGCAGATGCAGATGGCTGATGAGGTGACACTAGATGACAGGCCAGTTCACCGAGGTTGGGTTCCACCTCCGCCACCGCCTTTCGCCATGCCTGAAGCTGCTGATGCTATCCGTCGGCCAAAATCCTTGATTCCTAAGGAGCAGATGGTTCCACATTCTGGCGTCACGGAAGAGATAGAAACCTTAGGAACCCATTCTTCTTCTGTTGTTTCTGAGCTCAAGGAGGTCGCAGAGTTGCAGAAAGCAAACGTGGAGACATCTCACATGATTTCAAGTGGCAGCAGCTCGTACAGCCCAGAGATTGAAGAAAGCGTGGCTGGATCGTGAAGGGAGACGTCTTGGTGATAAATAGAAAAGCAGTTTGAGTTATGATCCTCGTGCTTTGCAACTTTCTGCAACATCCTGTATCTTGTGGATCTCTTTGTAAGACTGAGAAATCCTTATTATAGAACAAAATAAAAGAAGTGTCATAACTCAGAGTTTTCACCCTCAAAAAGCTTTCCTAGTTCTTCTTGCCTCAGAAAAATTTCTTCTCTTTTCTGCTGAATCTTAGAAAAATTACTATCACCCCCCTGTCCATCCTCAGTTTCCAGCGTTTGCTGGAAAGGAATTTTGTAACAGAGATGAAGTTTATCGGGTCCATGCATGGGTTTGGATGTCGATCTTCGCCGCGAGCATGATTGAAATATGTTCAAATGCATGCCTAACTTGTTCAAAATGGTATAACGTCATATAGATTATATATATTCGTTCACCCATTACTATTGAACGTGGCAGGGTCGGTAATTTGCTTGTGAGTTATTCCTGCACTAAAGAGGTTGAAGTTCTCAAAGAGCCAGCATAGTTAGACAAGGTCTGCTCCCTTGGCTAACGTAGCAGCTTTACATAACTCGAGTACAAACAAGGCCTCTCCGATCTGCGGTTTAGCACTACGAAATATATATGAACAACGCACACTCATGACTATTTATTTCGTTGTTAATATATGTGCCATGATCTTGTACTGTCATTAGTATATATGGCGATGAAAGTGTAAGCTTCACACTGATAAAGCAAGAAGAAACATGTAAGCTTCACCGAGCCAGTTGTATAAATCACCGGATGACTTGCTCTCGGTAGTACAAAGGGTACGCTTGTCCCATGGAGAATGTAGCCATTAATACAAGTCATGGGGTCATTGATTTATTGCCTGCTATGCATCTATTAATGCAAGTTGGAGAGTAAATTAAGGATTCGATACAAGTGATGGGGGCATTGATATATTGTCTGCTATAGATCTATTGCAGGTTGCAGAGTGAAAACGAGTAAAAGATGTCCTCGTCAACTCTCTTATGTCTTCTCGACTGCAGACTCATCACCCCTGTCCATTTCCAATAGCAGAAGATGAATTTACCTATTTATCGGTCCATGCATGGTTTTGAATGTCAATTATCTCACGAGCGTGATTGTCATTACCACCCATCTTCTTTCTACTTATCAAAGTTTCATTAAGCTGTGGGAATATATGATCGTTTCGAGGAAAGGTTTTTGGGAAAAGGTAACACTCAAATTGCAAGACAGTGATATAACGTTCTCAGTGCTACCTTCTTCAGTTAATCTAGTATTTTGGTTTCGCAGATTATGAACAGACAGCTCAAACACGAGTGCTCTTTGTGGAGCTAAGAAATCAAGCTAGACCATTAAGCTTCAGAAAAGTCACCATCAGTAAACATTCCGTATAGGGGGCTTCGGCTCGCTTGGTAAACAAAAAGGTTGTCTTTATCAGTTATGGTTTGCCTATAGCAGGTACCAGTAGAAATTAGAAGCAGAAAATTAGAAACAAAAAAGTGACAAGCATAATCTACAGCAGCAGCAGCAGCAAAGTTGCATCAGACGGTTGTGTTTCGATGAGTTGCAGGTGTTGACCTTACTCTCTTTTTAGTCCAATTATTTTATCTTTTCCTTTGTCCTTGGATCTATTCATAACTATTCTGCTTTCGATTGCAACGTGGTTTGAGACAAATGGAGCTCTTCCTATCTTCAGCCATTGGGGGCGGGCATTTAATCTGGCGAGTCAGATTTAGGGGTATACCACCACTCAACCTGGATCTGGCCCTCCAACTTTAAATGGGTCAGGAAGCAGGAGCCCCTGCGGCTCTGCCACACACAAGTTCGATCTTGATACTCCCTACTCTTTTTCCCTTTCCATCGTAGACATTAACTCGGTCCTGAACCTTGAAGGGAGGACTAGGACTAGGACTAGGACTAGCTATAGGTCATTGTCGATTCCAAGTGGTAGCTTCTTTTTTTTATTCCTTACAGAAGACAAGTTTCCCCAGCTTGCCAGTACTCACCTGCTCTGAACCTACTAATAAAGAAGCCTCAGAGTGTAACCATTCTGGGTGTGATCAGTGTTTCACCTACGTTACGTGCTTCTTAGGTCCCATGATCCCTTCACGCGGCTGAATCAGAAAAATTTTATATTTTGCTGCAAGATGAAGCGAAAACAGTTAAATTTGGTTGCAATGTCAACTAATCAAGCTGCAGAAATTCGTCGGCAGTCTGATTCCGCATAAATTTTTACCGCGCCACTCGTGACAGACGGCTGGGCCGGATCTTAGAGAGGGAGACAGAGAACAGTAGGAGTGACTGAAAGAACTTGCACCACCTGATGATCGTGTCGCTGCTGTCGGTGGCAGCTGTTAAGATGACTGAAAGAACGTTTCTACCCTGAGGCTTTAATTCGCCTGCTATATTTTAAACCAGCTTGGTGAATAGGTTGTTTACAGTATTACTCACACATCACTTGGCTTGTAGAAGCTCATACATGTCTTTAGCCGCATGCTTAACTGAGTTATCCCTGCACTAAAGAGGTTGAAGTTCTCGAGGATCCAATTTGATTAAACAAGGTCTGCTCCCTCAGCTTCACGTAGCAGCCTTACATATCTCGAGTGCAAGTCAGGCCGATCCGATCTGTGGTTTAGCACTACGAAATATGAACCACGCACCATCATTTTATTTCTTTGTTATTATATATGCCATTACCTTGTACTGTCATTAGTACATATGACGACGAAACCGTCAACAAACCAAGCAGAAACATGTAAATTTCACCAAGTCAATTGTATAAATCGGCGGATGACTTTCTCTCGGTAGTACAAAATACAAATGGTACACATGTCCCATGGAGAATCAACAAGTGATGGGGTCATTGATATATTGCCTGCTATTGATCTATTAATGCAAGTTGCAGAGTAAAAGGAGTCGATGCATGTGATGGGGGCATTGATAGATTGTCTGCCATAGATCTATTGCAGGTTGCAGAGTGAAAACGAGTAAAAGATGTCCTCGTCCACTATCTGATGTCTCCTCCACTGCAGACTCATCGGCCCAAAATGAAAGTCGATCTCAACCGTTCAGTAGAGATGCACTAAACACCATTGACAGTACAACATCAGCGTCTGTAAAATCTTTCGTGGGACCGACATGCAGCACAAGGGGTCTCACCGGTGGTGGTGGTGCTCTTTGGTCTGTTCAATATCGTCCTGCATTAACAGTAGAATTGAGGGGGCCCGATATCACCGCCGGTACCCCTGCCGAAATCTCTTTTGAGCAATAAATCGTCTGCAATATTATAATTAGAAAATGACACTTTGATCTGCAGCTAAACTAACTCTCCAACATGTCAATGTCTCCGCAGGAAAGGTGCTAAGCATCTATACACCTTGGTTACACCGACACCCACTTTAGTTTGAGCTTTGGTATGATCAGAGTCTAGCCATGGTTAAAAGCAATAATTTTGCCGCAACTTGGATCTTTCCCCAAGGATGCAGCTGAGTACTTGTTAATGTCCTCTAACAACTGCTGTTCAAGTTAATTAAAACTTGTATCAATCTTTTCACTATCTGTGAACCGTATTGATCAAGAGGTGCATTTTCTGGCGAAGAGAAGAAAGAATGCCAAAACGACGCCCAAGTACTGGACACAGTAATCCACTTATAAACTGTGATCGTAATGAAGAAAAGACCGATGATGACAAAAATGGTGGGCCGGCGCTGCTTTCTTTCTAAGACCAACTTGAAGCTTGTGAACAAATGTGATGCCGACAGAGGGCCGTGTTGGCCACTTCTTTATCTGGATCCGCATGTCATGCCGTGCAATCATGCACACTGCCCTCTGCAGTTCACAATACCAACCTCCCGATTGCAAACGATGGTTCACTGTGGCGTGAATTGCTCCTACTGCAGCTTGATGCCATGAAAAAGATGGAGAGAAAGAGGGCGCTGGTAAGGTTCAACCAAATTATATGACTTCGTTTTCTTCTTGCCTGACTTTGTCAGTGGAAAAGACTATCAATTGACCCATGATAATTGCTCACTTTCCCGTGTCTGTTAAGAAAATAATATGCTGATTACTTTTTAGGGTCCATCCTTGACGACCGAAAATCTGTGAGGTTCCTTTTTTTGAGGGGGAAGGACCAATTCTTTTGTCATGGGGCATGCACATAGACACTACCGATCGTGCCAACAAGATATCACGTGTTTGAAACCTATATATAACGTTGTACATTTTGGATGGATCGTCGCAATGCCGAAGTTAGATTTACCTCTTAGTCTTAGGCCCCAGTTCGTCTTTATATCATGAAGAGATTATCACTTAGCTTGTGTCACTGATAATCTAGAAAACGGGTCAGATTTCCCTGCCCTCGATAAAATGAGAAAAACAGTTCTTGTTATATTCATTGCTGATTTTGAAGATCCAATTGCTTTGACTTGTGACGCACCTCCCCTGATCAAAGGCAATACACGCCCATCGTTTCAATACCAGCAAATGGCTAATTAAGTCTGTGTTATGTATAGAGTGCACTAGGTTTGTTTATTTTATTGTCATTTTTGAATCTAATTTGCTCTCGAACTCACCCCAGGGCTGAGAGACTTAGTTGCTTGCTTGAGTTGCAAAGACCCTAAAGCTGTTGCCCCACACTGTTAGGGCCATAGCATGTGTCGGCGAGAGCAAGAGTCTAGCGCCCGCGAACTGGCTGCATAACAGTTACTGGCCCACCTAAAACTGCACCGAGTTGGTCCATTTGAACACCTCTTTATGAATGTAAAATGCCACCATTGCTATCATTCATTCTTTTTTTGTTCATTTATCAACATTGGTAGCTTAGTGTAAGGTTTTGAGTTATCAACATTGGTAGCTTAGTATAAGGTTTTGAGAGACGTATATGAAGTCCCATGTGGTAGGTGAACTAGAGGCAGAGGCACATATGGGTTGCCCACACCAGCCCTTCGAGGGGTTTTTATTTTCAATTAATATTGTAAATATTTGGTCTGCTGTGTATATAAGTGCCCGTTTGAATGTAAAAATCTGTGACGGTTGCTCCCTTCCCACCCAAGAAATTTTTTCTAGCTCCGCCACTGAAATAGTCCAAGCTTAGCTTCGGGTGACTTGAATTAGCTATAGCACTTGGTGGGCACTTGATACATGCCAGAACTTTTTCTGGGTCACACTACACAGGTGAAATTTTTGCCGCTGATGCACCCCTTCCGCTTTGCATCACACACGGTGAAATCTTTCTTGAAGAATTCAACCCACCTTACTAAACTGAAAATCTTCGAAACAGGACCAGCCCTGAGAGATCTGACTATTGTTTCAGAGACTGTCTTATGCCATCAAACGCCTCCTTAGGAGCTAATGAAATTATAGGTCTGAATATGCGTAATCTTTTTGCTGCACCACGTTTGAGTACTGTTCTCCATTTTAGATAATCTGAACCGTCCCTAGCTACTTGAAGCTTCCCAAACCTTCGATATTGTACATCTCCATTTTTACCCGTTCACGTGAGCCCATCATTCACGCCACTAAACGGGACCCTCACCCGCCCGCAGATACATCATCTACGGAGAAGGCTGTGAAGAAGAAAAGCAAATAAATTTATCTTCAGCGTGGTCATCTGAATTTCAGTGAGGACTGGCTACGTATATGTGTTTTCGATCGACGGTTGGTAACCACTGGATTGACGGCTAGCAAAGCAGATCGTTCACGTGCGGTCGGTGCCCAATCGCTGTCCTCGAATCCCCGCTGTCAATCCCGGCATTCCGGGAGGTATTTTCCGCCATTGGAGAGACGGAAGCGAGCTCGTGAGACCACCTTTTCGTATTTTATAATCAAGGCCTCCATCTCGATCCTCCACTGCGGTGCTGCTATGCAAGTGACCTGGTGTTTGGTGGACTAACCATGTCGTTCCGGCTCCTTGTTCCTCCCCCATCCTGCTTTGAAGAAATGGAGTTAGAAACAGCGATTATGAATTCACAGAGACGGCAGAATATGAAAATAAGCATTTAACGGCTGCCGAGGATGTGAATTTGACAGATCATAAACTGAACGAACTACTTAAAAGAAAAGGATCTGGGCAGGTTGCTCAACCAACCCCATGGCTTGAATCTAATGAAAAAAAGGAAAAAAAAATGCCATTTTCAACTTTCAACAGTACCACCCTCCTCCTCCTCCTCCTCCCCTATCCGTGTTTTGTGGTGCAAGAAAAAGTAGCTTGCTTTACTCGTATATTCATACATAAATATTCATAAGATATAAATGTCTTGGACTAAATAAATATGAAAACTGATTCTTAATTGTCCGATCAAGTTGATTGATGACTACCAAGTTATCACATATAAAAACATTTCCAATTAATAATGTATAAATTCACATAGCTTTTATGTTCACTTATAAAGATTGGTCATGTTTATGTTTATTTATTTTCCAAAAGTTGGTGTATGGTTCATTGAATTTCCAGTTAGTTAGGCACCCCTAACATGGCCATTCACGCCGCTTGTCACGCTATGCTCCAACCAAGCATATAAGAGGGCCTACTGTTTTTCTCTATGATCTTATGTAGAGAGAAAATTCTCTACGGAAGCATTACTTTCTTACACCCGCACCGTTCGTGTACCATGGTGTTTTTTCTTACAAAAGAGTCTAAAGAGACAGGAACTTTCGTGCACGCCATTAGTTCTGGTAGTAGATATACAACATCCTGGAAATTGATTCGGTCGATTTTTAGAAAAGCCAATATCTCGATTATTTTGACAATTTACATTACCATCCGACAGCAATTGGAACTAAATTACATTAGCCTTTTGAAAGAGAGCAGATTGCCTGACCTTGCGTTACTTTTTTGAAATGAATTACAGTCTATTCTGCTCATATTTCATGATAGATGGTACAGCTGAGCATTGTTGTTTGTATGGAGAACCATTGAATGAATGAGAATAGCTGAAGGTGAGAATATAGTTACCACTTTAAGAAAAAGAGATTTGGCAGAAGATCAAATCTTCTTTCCCTTTCAAAGCCAATGATCTAGTGCCTTTCGATCGCCTTCGAGGATTTATGACTCCTATGAACTCGTTCCTGTAAAATTACTGCCATGGCAAACTATTTTTACCATTTTTGGCTAAGGTTCTCAGGACCAAGGATCCAAGTATGTGGTGGCCCTCTTTCTTATAGGTGAAAATCTGTTGGTGCACTGAGAATTAAATGAAAAAACCATTTTCAAGTCATTTTTAATAATTTATGTGGAGGAGGAGGAGAAAGGGGAGATGGGGAAAGGCAAGGATGGGAGGAGGAGAAAGGGGAGATGGGGAAAGGCAAGGATGGGAGGAGGAGACAACGGAACATGGGAGGCTTATGTTCAGGAAATGGAACATGGAAAAGCACATGCCCCTCTTAATTGGTAGCTACAATGACCAACAACTACGCGAGTTCATGACAAGTGGCTTCAGAATGGCCCTTCCTTCTTGTGCTTTTATCTACAATGACAATCCTGCTTTTTGTTATCCGTTTTCTTCTTTATAAAGGGCCAGCCTCTTGCTCCAGTCTGAAAAGCAGGGTGTCCAAGTATCTGAAATTTCTCTGGTAGTTGATTAACTAGCTGTTGTTTTTCAGAAAACTGCCAGAGTGTGGCTCAATCTGATTCTACATAACTCGGGAAAACGTTTTAGTTAAATCATAAACGAAATGTAATGGCAATATTGACTGGTCCTATTGATGTGGTTCCTTTGTCTTAAACTATGGACGCATTGGTTGAATTCTGCTTTATTTTATTAGCCATTAGTTGCATTGGGATGTAGCTACGCCAAGCCATGATAAAAAAACAAATCACCGATGCCGACATGCAGTTCCTGCGGAGGAAGCAAGAGATGGAATCTTATTCCTACCGTCCGTTCTTCACGGCCTTTTTTGAATTATTTTCTGCTATTCTCAATTTTCTTGGTTCTGAATATGTTTCTTCAGTTCTCGACTCTTGAAACAGCCAAGATGCAATGATTGCATCACTGTTTTCATGCCACCTCGGTGAAACTGAAAGTTTAATTACTAAAATTTAAAATTTATAATGCAGTGGAGAGCACCAAATCCTACACAAATCTTTCCTCAATTATGAAAGGGCCAACAACTAGCCATTAATAAATGGCATAAAACATGTGGCAGCCTATTGTATATGCAGAATCTGACCGGTGCTGGACCCGGTAAATGGGAGAGCCGTTCACTGATTCTTACTCGTGATGAAACCAGCAGGAAGGTCAATCTCTCAAATCCAAGACAGATGGACATTGCTTGTCCGTCCAATGAAGCCAAGGTTTTACTGTTAGATCTCTCGGTGTTAGATGCTACAGAACAACTCATGTGATGGCCATCAGTGTTTTCAGCTTTTACCTTGTTACTCAAAGTATGCCATTTGATGTGGAGCCATTTTTTTGACTTCAAGAGAAAAGCAACCGACACCAGACAAGCTCATGTGGGGCACAGGAAAAGCCCGGCGTCAGACCATGTTGGCAATTACTGTTTGGTAATAACCCATCAGAGGAGTGGGGGGAGGGGGGATCATGAGCTCTATTTATACTCCGAAGAACTGATCTTCCATTCTACTGTCCACCATCTGATCACATTCAACACCTTTAGGAGATAAATCCCATTCTTCTGAAGGCCTTGTGAATCAGAAGGAAGGGAGGAAACTTTCTGAAGGATGAAGCATCTGCCTTTGATATTTCTTCTGCTTTTGCTGTTGGTACAGAAGAATGGGGTTCCCGCTGAGGCGCAGAAAGATTTTGTTAGGATTAGAGGGTTGCATTTTGTGATAAATGGATACCCATTTTATGCCAATGGGTTCAACGCTTACTGGTTGATGTATGTGGCCTCAGACCCTTCTCAGAGGGGTAAGGTTACCTCTGCATTTCAGCAGGCGTCTAGCCATGGTTTGACAGTGGCAAGAACATGGGCTTTCAGTGATGGTGGGTATGGAGCACTGCAGTACTCTCCTGGTGTTTATAATGAGCAAATGTTCAGGGTAAACCTTCTATATTGAGCTATCGGCTTCTTTCCCCTCTTCTTCCTCTCTGTCTAAGTTTCTTCTTGGTTTTTCTTCATGGTATCATCTACAACGTTGCGAACTTTGATGCAGGGGTTGGATTTTGTTGTTTCTGAGGCAAGAAGGTATGGAATCAAGCTGATTTTGAGTCTAGCCAACAACTATGACAGCTTTGGAGGGAAGAAGCAGTATGTCTCGTGGGCGAGAAATCAGGGGCAGTATTTAAGCTCTGATGATGATTTCTTTAGGAACCCAGTTGTTAAAGGATATTACAAGAACCATGTTACGGTATCTGCTCTCTCTCTCTCTCTCTCTATATATATATATATATATATATATATATATCTATCTATCTCCGTTGTTCATTCATCCGTTACTGCTGAATTTGCAGAGGGTACTCACAAGGGTCAACAGCATAACTGGAGTTGCTTATAAGGATGACCCGACAATCTTTGCATGGGAGCTAATGAACGAACCGAGATGCACAAGTGACAACTCCGGCGCAACTGTTCAGGTATTCATCAGTCATTTCCCATAACGCCAGTTTTCTTTTATCATCACCCATTTCCAGTTTCATTCCTTCTTTGAATTCTTTGATCAGATGCAAAACCACTTGAAAACAAAGTTTAATTAGTCATTGATGCAAGAAGTCACTTTCCTTTCTCCTTCTAATGGCAGGAAAGCAAGGGTTCTTTTTTTCTTTTACCACACTTTGTTCTAATTGTCGGTTGCTTTGTCCAAGCTGCTTCCTTTGCTTATGGAGAAGCGCACCTGAATGTTGAACTGTAGACTTCCTTTTCAACTTTGAAGCTTCAAGCCGACGGTTTTGGCCGATTTAACACACTAGAGCCTTTGCAATCCATTTACGCATTTATTTGGTTACTCCTTGATAACACAAAAGAGTACTCTCTTCCTTTCTCAGTACAAAAAATGGCAACACCAGCCGCTAGAAGCTGAACTTTTGTGGCCTTTAAATTCCATTGAGTTTTTTTTATTCTGAAAATATCGTGCTTTGTTTGCATAACTTTTTCAAGGATGAAGGAAACCGCTAGAGTTTCGAGGAAATAACTTTGTAGTTTGTTGTGGAAACGAGCAGCTAAATATAAATTTTGAAATTTGAGCATGATGTTAGTAAAACTTAATTTTGAATAATTGTTGATCCTTGAAAACATTAAAAAAAAGTTCCTGTTTGGACACTGGGACTGCTTTTCCTTTTCTACCCAATGTCGCCTTTCTTGGGCAAGCTATGCTCCTTTTTTCTAGATAAATAAAGAAATCCCACCGACACATAAATTTGGATGTTGGGTAGCGCGATATGTTACAGATTTGGTAACTTCACTTCCTGCTCTAATGGAGTCTCTGCGACTGGTGTCAGTATCAATCCAGTGTCGGCCAGTCAGCCGCAAATAGGAATTATGAAAATATTAGCATCTTTGTTTCATCAAATATTAGAAACATTTATTAGTTTATTCTGAGTAGAAAGAATGCGAAGCCAACGGATGCTGACGACACTGGTCTTCGTCTCTATTGGGGAGGCATCAGTAAATCGACATTTTTCAACTCATTGTTGAACGACAAAAAAATAGCGTTGCTTGACTTTGCTTTCGAGGGAAGATTTTGGTCCTCATTGGCCGCAATCATCGGGAATCATGACTCTGCTCTTCCCGTGGACAATGTCTTTTCCACACTTGTTTCGTTTTCTTTTGCTTTTCTATTAGGCCACGGGAAACGCTTTTGGCCAACTGCTATCGATCAAGATGGATGGGTGAAAGCCACTGGCTTCAATCTTGGCTGATCATTTTCTTAGAAGAAAACATATGTGAACAGTTTAATTGACTGTCAGGAATCGTTTCGATTATAGTGGGTAGCTGAAATGCGTGTGAAGCCGGAGATGGGTCTGCACTAAAAGCAGATTTTGTATGTTCTTTTCTTCTTGGTCAGGCATTATGTATGGCGCATGGACATCCACCTGGTTGGTCCGGTGCACTAACTCTTGAACCCACTTAGTTCATTGTTAATTGTCTACGCTCAGGTCTAATATATCTGGGCTCTGATCCTCGTGCCTGAGCTTCTAAACGCACACTTGCTGTTTCTCTGACTTTCTCTTTGGCCGTTTCGTTTGAATAGGCATGGATTACAGAAATGGCAGCTCATGTGAAATCCATTGACCGCAACCACCTGCTGGAAGCTGGAATCGAGGGCTTCTATGGGCCCTCCTCACCTAGGAGGTGGCAGTTCAACGCAGGCGTCCAAGTTGGAACAGATTTCATCAGAAACAATCAAGTTCCGGGCATAGACTTTGCGACGGTTCACTCGTATCCTGACATATGGTGAGACCCTAGGTTCCATTAAGCTGCTAACTACTAACCTTGACAAACGAAGTTTTTGAAACTTGCTCAAAAGATAGGTCTTCTTAAAGCAAACCATTAACTGTGTGCAAAAGAAATGTTGTTTTATTACCTATAGGAAAATAAGAAGATGCCACTTGACCGGCAAAGAACCCTGATAGTTGGTATCAAGGATGAAAAAGACCTCTCATTTAATTTTTATTTTTTGAAACTTTTAAGTGTCCCCAAGTCTTTTGGGTTCATGCTTATCCAATATGGTGGTGGAAAATTTGTATCTTCTGCCCCTTGTTTGATATGTTTGGTTCAATCCTCTTGCGCTTATTTCGTTTTCAATAAATGAGAAATTATTGAGCTAATAATTTGCGTCTTGTGATTGCTAACTTCCACCAAATCTGGATAAGAGTTCATGCCCCGTGGAGCCAGATGGGTGCGATTTGCATTCAATCTTCTGGTCGTAGGTTGAGCCCAGTGGGGAATGGAACGGGCTCGGTTCATGTTTCCGTTATCAGTTCTGCCTTGATAGGCCACAATTGGAACCACAGGCTAACGAGTCCAAGTACCAAATTTTATATATATATATGAACATCAAACAAGAGCCCTTTTTTCTGAAGATTTCCCTAAAACATTGAATGTGTTATGTTTAAGTAGCTGGGAATAACCTTAGCTATGGTATCATGATGGTTTCGTCGACTGACAAAACCAGTATCTTGGTATTTTCAGTATATTGCAATAGTTTATTTTGGCAAATTCCAGTATCATGATTTTTTGCAATTTGTGTGTTCAGGCTGGAGAATTCAGGTGACGCAGCCCAGTTCTCCTTTTTGAACAACTGGTTGGATGCCCACATTCAAGACGCACAGAATGTCCTGAGAAAGCCGCTTTACTTTGCAGAGTTTGGCATATCGAGCAGGAAGTCGGGCTACAGTGTTGACAAGAGGAACAGAATAATGCAAATGGTTTACGGCAAAATATATGCCTCTGCGAGAAGCGGCGGGTCCGGTGCAGGTGGGCTCTTCTGGCAGTTGCTTGCGCCCGGAATGGACTCCTACAGAGATGGGTATGAGATTGTTCTGAATGAAGACCCCTCAACTTCCAATCTCATTGCTCAGCAGTCTTACAGACTCAAGCAGTTCAGCAGATTGCTCGCCAGAGATATAAATGTCAGGAGGTGGAACAGAGCACAGGCCCTCAGAAGAGCCTGGTGGTCCAGCAGATCAAAAGTTGGTAGGCCGGGTAAGTGAAAGGAATGGCTGGAAAGAAAAAGTGGAATAGATTTCAGGTGCTGGTAGTGGTGTGCTGGTAAGCTGATTCTCACTTTGAGATGTCTGTTATTCATCCAAGAGGGTTCAGCAAATATATGTGTTGTTTGTTGTATCATTTGCCAAGTAATCATATTGGTGCATGAGAGTAGGGACTATAAAAGGTCAGTCTTATTTTCAAATGTTTAACAGCAGATATGCTGAGCCTCACTATGAGGATGCATGGTGTTCATCCAAGAGGTTTCAGTGCATATATAAGCGTTTTCTGTAAAACTTTTACTGGTATACGAAAGCAGAGACTGCTTTTCATGTTCGTGATGGTTGTCTTTTCAGCTATATGAAAATTGTCCTTCTGAATACTGAGCCGACTTATATTTCTAAAATGCAAACTGGCTGTAGATATTTGGCTTCCAAGAAACGGAGAAGCAGTATTTTTCTTTTGCTGTTTGAATGAAACTCTGTGTCACAAACTCGCGAAGTTGACTTGGCAAACTCAGTTCGAGTTATCCACAGGACAGACACACAAATGGGACAGCTTTCTTTGAGTCTAATATGGTGACAGTGAGTGATCTTCCAAAGCGTGCTGGCATTTGGTTCTACTTTATTCACTCAGTCCAACTAGGGTTATGTTCCAACCAAGGCATTTTATACAAAATAGTTCAATGAAAATAAACGAGTATTATGAAGCATATCCGTTCAATGGACTATTGACTTTCAGATTCAATCTTGCTAGTTTGCCAAACGAGCCTCACAGGCGTTCTCAACGTATTCATTTAGGAACCAATATCTCAATCATGTTGTTTTTTTAAATAGAAAATACTTCTTTTGAAACTTAAAGATATGAAATTTTATGATCACTGGTTTTTGTTTTTATTCCCATCCAAAGCTGAAGTACTCAGCAAACTATATATATATCATACTCACAGGTGAGCTTCCACCATGGAACTTGAAAAATAAGACGTCATAAAACGATTATTGTCAATGCATGCTCTCCCAATATCCAGAATAACCAATAGTCCATGCTTGGATTGGAAAAGGGTTGGTGGTTTTGGAAGCATTGTATGTTTTATTTTATCGAACACGACTTAGCATCGAAGATTTGATCTGGTATATGAATCTGGTTTATGTAATTTATTTATTTTCTAATAGGTTTTTAACCATTTTACGTGAATCATAATATTTTTCAACACTGAGAGCAGTTACTTAGAATTCTCAAAATGAGGTTGCATGATGTTCAAAACGTCACGCTCATCCCAGCGTTGATGCGTCAGCTATTAATCATGATTTAGAATTTAGTTTGCCTTTTTGAAAGTCGTTCTGACAGGCTTTTGTGAGTCGAGTGAACAAGATCGTTAGTTATGGTTGTGTGTGCCGTATGATTTATGTACAGAAACACAATTCAGATGAATTAAGTAGCAATCAAGCTACCTGGTCTCTAAACAATTTTTGAAGTATTATTGGGGACAGCAATGGATGATTCAACAGTCTTAAATGAGAGGTTTTGCTGGATAAAGTGGCCCGAATTTTTGGCATCATCAATAGAACCGGTTAAAGAGAGCATCCCAAATTGGTTCACGGTATTTCTGCTAGCTACTGAAAGCTACCCAGCTTTCTGAAGCTTACTTATCTATTCTTTACACGCTCATGGGGAAAAAGTGATTTTGTGGATTCTCCTGTCATAACTATGGAATCATCACTGAATTGTGTTAAATAATCCCAGGGAAAGGGGATGATATCGAAAAAGCCCAAGTTTTCAACTGCTTCATTGCATAAAAGCAAGTTTTGTTTAGTGAAAAATGTTTCTCAAGTGTCTGGTCCACTGATGCCACAGAATTGTAACTTTGTTGACATGAGCAAGATAATTTACAAGGATGCTTTTGAAACTATTTATCTGCAGCAAGTGGGTGTTGATCCGCATACCTAGGAAAGTCAAGGCAAACGCGTACTCAGAAACTCTCAAGTTGTCTAATTCATAAGTCTCAAGTTGTGGCTCTTTGGAACACGGCCACAAACAGCCTTCCATGAGAAAATGAAGCGAATTAAAAGTTATTCTCAAATTCCGAAGAAGGGAACAGTTAAATACGAAGCCGACCGAGGTTTTCATTGATATCTGGAAAATATTTACATGATGCAGAGGATCATAAGACCTCAGTTAATTTTTCCACCAGGCATTCCTTAAAATTACCACTTGAATATCCTATCATGCAGCGAGAAGTAACTAATTTACATGTAGATAGTGATTCTCACATCCGCTCTTATTCTG
The DNA here is from genome assembly GCF_008831285.2 of Nymphaea colorata. NCBI lineage: Eukaryota > Viridiplantae > Streptophyta > Magnoliopsida > Nymphaeales > Nymphaeaceae > Nymphaea > Nymphaea colorata. Next base: position 327,009 of record NC_045139.1, read on the forward strand.
AAATTTGGAACCTGAAAATATAGCCCGTAGTGGGAAGACATACCAGACTCATTTTACACGGCCATTAAGGCTTCTACGTTGGAGTAGCAGCTCTACGACTATTTTCCATTACAGTTCGCACTTTTACAGGAGATGCTCAAGAGCATTGCTAAGTGTGCTACGCGTCTAGTCTGGTCCATCTCTAGCAAGTAAAGAATCCAACTTGAGATTAGCTTATATTTCAGTTCCATCCTTGATGGTTGCATTCTCCAGTATTACCGTGATACCAGAGCGAATATGGTATCCTTCTGATGGTCGATCTGCTTCTCTAACATTCTGCAGGATGACAAACACAAAAATCACTTGAGGATCAAGAAACTTATCACAGCAACTTGGTCAGGTTCCTTCACTTGCTAGCCAATATCATTGTGTCTGTTATTTCCAGATAGAATTATACAATTGCTTTCTGACAGCAACCCTTAACATGCAGATATACAACAGATAGCATCCACCCCCTAGTAACCAGTATCAGTTGCCAACTAGTTCAAATACCAAAAGTGTTCTCTAACTATGATCAACAAAGTAATGATGAAGGCAACTTTACTAATACTTACATCTTTGTTCACGATGACTACATTCTTACCAATCTTAGCATTCTTGTCGATGATGCAGTTCCTACAAGAACAGTTATATTTGATTAAAACAACGTTATTTGTAAAAATAAGGTAATACAGTATGAGACATGGACATATGAACATTACCTGATTTTGGTGTTCTGACCTACACCAATGGGAACCATTCCCTCTGCCAGGAGAGATGCAATTTCAGCTTCAGTTTGGTAGTAGTCAGCTCCCATCATCATGGCATCCTACATATGCCAAATTTGATGCTGTCAAGTGAAGCATAGATTTCATGTTGATAAGAAATGCCACGATGTAAATCAAGTTTAAGAATTACCTGCAACTCCACACCATATTCTAGACGTGAGCGCACACCTACAATGGAGTGCTTAACACTGCATTCTCGTAAGAAGCATCCATGGGAAATTATTGAATCGATAACCTGCATATTATTTGGGAATTCAAACTTACAATTAACTGTAAGCTGCTGAAAACAATGTTCAATGAGATGCAAAACTAGAGAAAATAGCTATACCCGGCATTTTTCTATTTTAGTTGGAGGAAGATATCGTGGTGATGTGAAGAAAGGTGTATTTGGATCATAGAAACTAAACTTCGGAGGCTGCACCAGTAGTTAACAATTAAACAATCATAGGCTGTTACATCAGAAAACAGTAAAACCATATAGTGTGATAAAAGTAGGGTGAAATGGGTACATGGACATGCCTGTTCTGTAAGAGCCAAGTTAGCATCGAAGAAAGATTTGACTGTTCCTATATCTTCCCAGTAATCATTAAATAAATATGCCTGCAGGAAAGGGAGCACATTATGATGTATGAGGTTGTTAAAGTTAGAGAAAGAAACATTGAATGTAAGAGGCAAAAAAAATTATACCTGCACGTTATGGTCTTTGACAGCTGCAGGAATGATTTCTGATCCAAAATCATTGGCTGTGGGATACCTCCATCTATAGAAAAACCATAAAGAAAAAAAGATTAAGTACCACCGGCCAATGCAAGCTTAGACAAATTGAACTTCTCAAAACACTGTTCTGCCTCAGTGCCTCCAAATATATCAACTTGGTAAGGCATAATTTTCTGATGCTTCAATTACCTTAGTAGCTTCAGTAGAACAGAGGTTCGAAATACGTAAACCCCCATGGATGCAATGTATGGATATTTCTTAGCTTCCTGAGGACTCAACCCTAGAAGAGTGTTGTCCACTTGCTGCATATACAAGACAAATAGTTCTTTGTTATAAGTTCTTATTTGATAATAACATTATCAAACATGCTCTATGACTGCCAAACAAAAGCAAGACTGTAGGATAAACAAATGAAGTAAACTTTGGTTCACACCATGGCTTTTAGATCAGCACCCTTGGGTTTCTCAGCAAAATTGACAACTCGACTTTTTTCATCTATCTTCATCAATCCATAGTCACATGCACGACTGCCATATTAAAGAAAAAAAAATCAGAAAGCCTTTGCATTGATTAATAATTCGAACACCATATTTATTCGTGTATTTGAACAACCACTGTTTATCACATTTCTAGCTTCCAACTATGAACGACTGAATGCACTCTTGCTAGAAGTCCAAACAATTACCTGTCATCCATTGGAACACATGAAACAGTTATGTCAGCACCTGTATCAACATGTCTCTGCATACAGCATCAATAGTTAGCATGAAATTTTTAATAAACTTGCTCATCGATATTGTTAAAATGCATAATGACTAACACAAACAATTGAAAATTTCACCTACCTGCACAAAGTCCATGTAGTCCATTCTATATAGATGATCACCAGATAATATGAGAATATGCTCCACCTTCTTATTCTTGGCATCCTAAAGAGAGATATCAGGTCACACATTTCCATGGAAGTGAAAAGGGTGTTGATGATAGACTTGTACAATATAATATCTTGGAAAGTTTGACTGGGTACAAACCTCAAAAACCCAAATAAATTGCCTCACAGCATCTGCTGTGCCTTGGAACCAATTCATTCCAGATTCACCAGGAGTCTGAGTTGCTGCTAATACCTATTTGAGAACAGAGCTGAGTATGTGAGACAAAAAAAGAAAAATCTTTTCATATCTCTTTGTAACATTAATTTGCTTTTCTCTCTTTGCTTTTAAGTAATTAAAAATTTAAAACAAGTAATCCCAAATATAATATGAAAATCTCCTTCTGATGGTACGGACATCGAGTTGCTTGATATACAGGCAAACAGAAACAACCTACCTCGACAAACCCATCTCCAAAATTGACTCCATTCCCAAAGTTGTATGTGCGAGCAAGATGGCGATTAAGAGATGCAGAGTTAAATTGGGTCATAATGAAAATCTTGTTGATTCCACTGTTTATGCAGTTGCTCATTGGAACATCAATGAGTCTGTAACATCCTCCAATGGGAACCTAATCACAAACTCAAGCGTGAATAGCTGTGAAAACTCTAATGCAGCCTTAAAATGAAAGAAAAGGGAAAAAGGAACTGTACTGACATTCATGGAGCAGAAAGTGAGACAAAAATATTCGGTAAAGTGTAATAAGCTTCAATGAAGCAAAAAATGAACTAGATATTCACAACCCACAAATCATGATGGTAGGTTTATGCAATTCATGCCTATCACAAGCTTAAGTGTGTTCTTTTGGTATTTATGGTGACTAACCTAACAAAACAGCAGGAAAGTCCCCAAGCGGGACTTGCAGAGTGGACATCCAACTAAGAAAAGGGACAACAGCCTTGCCTATCATCACTATTTCAAACATAGATCAACAATGATCAACTAAACTAAATTCATTCCTCTTAAATCAGTTCAATGATTAGAAAACTATTTCCTCTTTCAAATGCATAATCAATTGAACATGCTCACATAACTGGTCTTATGAGTATATCTATACCCCACCTTCTAATACATGAATTTTCTGCCAAAAAGAATAAAAGCATAAAATAGCAAAATAATCATCTACAATGAGGAAGTTTAATTCTTGAAAACCAGAGACTAACGCATAGTATAGCCACAATTTCTTATTAAAAGGAAAATCACCAAGGCAGATCAGACTTGCATACCGCAGGCTTTGCTCTTCTTCGGGTAAGTGGGTAGAGGCGAGTTCCAGCTCCACCACCTAATATTATTGCAGCAACATTTTTCGGATCTGCTTGTTCCTGTATAAAAACAGGTTCCCGGAAGGTCTGCACATTCAAGTTTGAAACCCAAGTAAGAGCAAGTAAACCAGATAAGGAATTAGTGCATCCTATGCAAGTGCAACAAGAGTTTGAGTATCCGCACGTCCAAGCCATACCACTCGAGCAAGAGAAAAGGAGCCCTGTTTATGACCCATAGTTCTATACGAGATCATGGTACGAGGTCACACCAGAGACGGTTAATTTATGTTCACTGGAAGTTAGGAAGGAGATCACCGGAGGAAATTTATTCTGTTACTGGAAAAAAACGTGATCAATTCATCATGCTCCATAAATGAACCTTCGACTACTGTGCCCATGTTGTGGACCGATTATCATGAGAAAGTACTGCTATTAAAAAAGGGAGTGGCGAAGTTATAAACCAGAGTGTTCACCGTGATAAACTAGAAACGTGGAATACTGAAAAGGTTTGCATCAACCAGTGGACCAAACACCAGCAACAGAAAGCCTGAGAAGCATAACTTTACGGGCACCGGTAGAGCGATTATTTTTGCCATGCAGACTGGAAAACTCATCCTAACACACGGATTTGCTACCCAAGTAACAGAGTCATGAAATCACAAAGATCATCATTATAAACAAGTGCATCCTTCTTTTCTCATACACCAACGTAAGCTGGCATACTTAAACACAAAGTTGCAGCATGAAGGACGTATATTAAAGAAGACAACTCTCCATAATAAAGAAGCTACTAAAAAAATAAGATTGCACCTTAGCGAACTGCAAATTATTGGGCCACAGAACTTAAAACTGAAAAACGCACGTACCAAAACATCCTTGTTGATATCAGTGAGAACAGAGCGTGTAACACCAACATTCATCCTCCCACCTGAGCTTCTCGATTTCATCCTCTTCTCTAGTTGGGAGCCAAAAACTACTCTGTTTTTCAAGCATCTGTCACCCCAAAATTTGGAGTTTTCGAGTCCATCAACTCTGTTAACACATCCAGTTGGGGCTCGAGCTTTCAGCACCATGTTAGCAGAATCCATGACCCTTTTCTCTTAACTTTCCTCCACCACCACCTTCAAAAGAACTAATTGAAACGCCAAGGAAAGAGAAAAGAGAAGGTGCGAAGATCTCGAGGGAGAAACAGAGAGAGGAAGTGCCAGGAGGCAGAAACCCAGGTGGGCAGTCGTGGGGAACTTATGATTCAGTAGGATGCTTTTAAAACCATGTAACGTGGGCCTCAGGAACACGAACAATGGCCAGTATGGTGTTGAAACTCCCCTTGCATTGACATGTGATCATGCCAACCAATAACTCATATATTAATACCAGTCACAGGAATACGAAATCTCTTTTGTCCACCACCTCGGTCACTGAGGACCGTTGAGGCCTCTGCAAACAAAGGGAGCTACAGGGTTCTGATTGTTAGGCAAACAGTCATGGGGAGATGTGCATCGTTGAGAGAGAGAGAGGCCACATGGCTGGAGACCCGAAGAGGCTGCTAATATAGCAACATTTGTGGCCCCTAAGGGTTCCTCTTTTGGCTCCACCTTGATGAGGGTTGTTGCCTATCATCCGGGATCTCCCCCTCCTGAAACCTGTTTTTTTCACCTTTTATCTCCTTGGCAAGTGCCGATTTTTCGCTGACCAAGAAAACAAACGGAGATTTCACCACACCGTTAAAACGCACCACAAATCTTAAAAAAACTGTCGCAGAATACTGAGAATCCTCAAGACTTGGTCATTCTTGAAATGCAAGTCACCAATCGGTCGTTCGTAAGATAATTTAAACTTTAAATGTTTTACTATTTGAATAAAATCACAAACACGCATACCAACATTCCCTCACCGCAACTCCCTTTCCTTTTTGTTTTTTTTTTTTTGTTTTGACAAACTTTAGTCATTTTCCACTACATACATAGATCTAAGTCTCCTGGACACGGCAAATTTGTCCGCCTACCCATGCCCGATACTCTCATACTCCTCTATTGATACTCGTATATGTTAGGATACGTTTCCAAAACACATTAAATCCTTCGTCATTCTAAAAACATGCATGCATTTCCATTGAGATTCTGTATATATATACATTAGACCTCATCCAAAATGTATGATACCATTTTTCTTTTTTAACAAATTTGCAAATTTTTGTCGAATTTTGTATGTATAATTTTTGTGATTTGTCATATTATCTCTGTGTATGTCATTTTTGAAACCTGTTTAATTAATGGGAAGGAGGATTCACTACAAACCGTGCCCATGATGACTCTAAATGGGTTTCACCACTGGCCAAAGCCCAAGCACCTCAATGGATGATCTCACCAAATTTAATATTGGGCTAAGCGCCAATTTAGAATATGTAGAAAACTTTAAAAATAATTCAATGTCAGCAGAAGCTACTAGAATCATATGGGAATTGGTTTTTCGAGTGAGAAGATTACAGAGAGAAAGCCATTAGGAGAATGAAGAGATTATTTAAGAGATTACGTTTGATGCTTAAGCATGTGGTAGGTCAGCTTGTCCTGTTTTAGAAATTTACCAGATTTCCCAAAGCAAGGAGAGAGAAAGTTTTATACTTACGTACTTTTGTCTTTCTCTTACTATAAAAGAAGACATAAAAGCTTGATATGGACATCCCTTTAGCAGTCCACTTGGGTTGATCCAACACCGATGGTGACCGCCAGCTTCACACTTGAGAGCAAACGAGAGCATCCGAACAACTTGGGTATCAAGCAATTAAGATGAATTACTAAAGTTATGTTTGACAATTGATTAATAACAAACAATTTAATTATTGACAACAAATTAGTAAAGAAACAGAGAGCCATGGGACAAGGGAAAAATCAAACTCTACCCACTTGAGCGGCAAAAATCATGAGTTTTGTTTCACATAATCAAAGCTAGGAGAGATGGTATTTTATGTGGAATTATTACCAAGTTGCGAGCAAAGTCATGTTTAGAGAAGATTGAATTAGCCGTTCTTGTTCCTCCACAATGAACAAAATATCTCCATATATGTTTCTTTCTTTTTTATAATCGATTGGGAGTTAATGAAACTTGATGACATTCACTCTACAGTAGTTGTGGATGCGACACTTCAAAAAATTAGTCTTATTAAAAGTTGTGAGGAATTTTAAGAGCTTATAAAAGAGGTTTTTGAATAGATGATTGTATTAGGTCCTAACTTTTTTGGGTTGAAACAGAAACTGTTAAGGAGCATATTGAGATATGCCCAACCAGGAGCCCGAGTCCAAGAGTAGGTCAAATTGTTATAGTGGAACCAAGCTAATTCGAAGGCAAGCTTTCATCAATAGACCTATCGAAGACTTGGAGACCCAACCCCACCATTGAAGAAAAGGAGATTTCCTCAAAATCTTACTTAATGGTGTCGTTCAACTCACCATTTCACCAAAGTTGCGCATGTAACTTCCTTCTAAATGATGAATATATATATATATATATATATATATATACCTTGCCAAAGCAAAATGTACATCAAATTCGAGAAATGAATTTTAATTTCCTCTTGATTGGTTTCTTGCCCAACATAAATTACAGACGATAATTCGGAAAAGAAAAGAAATAAATTAATGTGACAACTTCTCTTGAGAAAATATCTGGTTGGAAGAAGATTGAACAGTCAACAAAGGCCGGACGCCAAACCTTCGCATTTAATGCGGACGAATTCAACGCTTTGAGTTCCGTCCGTCCGCCCGCCCGCCCGACGGTAAATGGACGGCCGAGATCTCGCGGCACCGTTGGACGGTTGCGGTTGGCTTCAAGCCTTGCGGGGCCACCGCCGTTCACGTGACGCCACGTGGCAGGGCCCGCGGGGCCCATCCCTCCAAAGAAGCTCCAATGGGAAAGCGCCTTCTCCGCCACTTCACACTGCGTTAGCGGTGGAGCTCGGCCGAAACGTCGCCATCAGCACACGTGGCAGCTCGTCATTGGGTCCTCTCAACGACCGGCTGACATTCCGTCCTGACGACGGCCAGAAAATGATTCCCTGGCGATCGTCGTTTTCTTCTTTAAACAAACTCGGCCGGAGGGCCTACAGCCCTCCTCCTGCCTAATTTTGTGCAAGAAACCCACGAAATAATAATAAACAAATAAATAATTCTAATAAAAAACAAATAGTTCAGAAAAAATTCGATGATTCTTGATTATTATATACATGGTGGATGACATTTCTTGGTTGGTTTAGTTTTTTTTTTTTTTAAAGAAATTTTAAAAAAGTTTTAATAGAAGAAAGTTACTGTAAAGGCATAAAAAAGTATAGACAGGAACGGGCTGAATCGTTTGGTACGTATCCTTTGGCCTCTTCCTGCCTAACAGCCCATTTTTTTAATACAAAAAGCAAAAAATTCAGAAAAAATGGACTGTTGCTCATATTATATGTGGGGGATGCATCTTGGTACTGGGATTTTCTTGGCACAGAAAAAAGGGAAATTTTTGTTGTTTTAGTTATTTTTTTCCTATAATGATCGTTTTCAAATTTATTGAACACATCCAAGTACAAAATTTTAAAACATTTACACATTTTAGAACTTGATCCAATATTTATTTAAAACCAAATCCGCTCATATGTCATTTTCTAAATCTTGGTCTGGTCCAATTGATGTTGATTTTTTTTCTCCATGCCCAACTTTTTTTGAAGTAATTGAGTTGGATATTCCATCTCAATCTGTTCCATTGACATCATTAAGTTCGACACTCAATATATGACCTTCTAGAGAGAGGATGAGGAAATCATGGATAAGTTTATGGTTGCTTGAGTAATAAATGACATGTCGCATTCAGTGTACATCATTGTCATCCATACATACATATATACATATACATATACAAATACAAACAGAGAGAAACAGGTACATATTAGACTTCTTAGTTCAGGAGAAAAAAAAAATAGATCAGCTTAAACTTTTGTTAGCAAACATTTTTAAGCAAAATATGAACATCTTATTATGTCTATGGACACTAATTTAATATAAAGCAATCCTCGATTTAAGTTCTTTCTATAAAGAAGATTGATATTTCTGCCAATTACAAACTTCTATGTTACGAGAGCTGTTAATTTTTTTTTCTCGTCTCTACGAATGACTGGTTTGGAAGAACAGACGAAGATGACTCACGTAATGGGCAGTGGACGCTAATAGATGGTACTTTGTATGGTTCATGTAGTAATTCCTTGCTCCCCTGTCCTTCAATTGTGTCAATTATTGAACGATGGCAACCAGTAGCTACCCACGAGGGAAAAGATACGTGGCCAAGAGGGCCTCAACAAAAAGGTCCTTCCAATTAGTTTTAAGTTTTTTTTTTTATCATTTAAAACTACCTAATTAATCCACTGTTTCCTTTTTGCGAAGAGCAATTCATTTCTTACCATACATCTCTCCTGTCAAATAGTTTGAGTGTGACTTACTCAAATTGAAGCTGAGACATAATTAAAGCATCTGAAAGGCTAATTATTAGCTTCCATCAGTCTTGATTATCTCCATGCTTAAATGTTTCTTAATAGCATTAAATGAAAAGAAAAATAAACAAAGCTGTTAGTGTCAAATAATCCAGATATTTCTCATTATATGTATAGGTATGTATGTACTGAAAGTCTGAATCCATAAGCGACATTCATTTTTCTTTTCTCAGAAAAAATAAAGGAAGAGGCAATGGGAACAGTTCAGTTGGTTGTCTACAGTACATTCAATTCAATTACCTAATTTATATGAACACAGTTTGGATTGTGTCAATGCCAGTAAAAGGTATGTTTCCTCACATAAGGTAACAATCTGATGAGCATCATATCCGGTCTGCGCATAATTGTATTCAACTGTTTTCAACTAATAATGTCGAAGTTTCTGTAATCAACAAATCTAAATGCAAGCTTATTCTCAGAACCACAGGCCAGCCTGAATTTGGTGATATCTGCTACAATGAAGCTGACCTCTGTGGAGAAAGATCAGTTCCCCATGATAATGTAAGCTCATTTCTCTTTCAGCTGTGCCTCCATTTGGACCACAAAACTATCAACCGACGACCCAGATGAGTACATACAAGAAGAGCCCACATGGTCACATCTGAAAAATCATGATTCTTCAGTCCCCATCATGCCCTTTCATGAATTTGGCAGATAATTCAGACTTGTGAGGCTGCAGTCCCCTTATATGCACCTTTATACTTATAAAAACATGCTGAGAATTGCTATTTAACTTGAAGGTTCTTATTTGTGGTTCTCAACTGTGAACATTTTGTTCCCGGAAGTTAAATCCAAGCCACATACTCCACATGGTCACATTCATGTTTTTCTTTTCCACTGCAGCTTCATATTCACTTTGAGATCATATTAGATACTTCTCCAAGATGAAGGCCGCCTCGCCATGAGCCATATTCATGTGACCAAGCTTAGTTGCAGACAGTCTTCTGCAACCTTATTCATCATGAAAGAGGAAAGCAGCTTGTTTGAGAACAGTCCACCAACAATGTGGTCATATGAAAGAGGCATGAAATGTTACCCTTGAAACTTGTAGAAGTTTGTGAATACTTTACTGAGCTGCCACCCATTTCTAATGCTACCATCAAGCAGAGAGATTGGCTGTAATGGGATATCTACTGCGTCAGAACCTTACACAAGGTTGTTCATTTAATTGTGGTCTGTCCAAAGAAAACAAGTTCTGAACCACAGCAGGCAGTGTGCACCCCCCTTCGGCCACTCTTGCTGTGGAAAGGAAAGCCTCTAGGCTGGAGGGCAGCAGTACGCCAGTGGACATGGATATAGATATGACGACACACTTGGACACCACAGTTTTAACTTTTTCATATTTTTTGTGAAATTTTGCATGTTTTTCTCTTTGTAGAATTTTGCATATTTTCGTGGATTTTTACATATTATTGTTGATGTTCTCCATATTTTTTTATAGAATTTTGCTTACTTTTTGTGGAATCATATATGTATATATAGTTTGCCGTGTTTGGTGTCACAATTTTTAAAATTGTCGTGTCTGTAGTATCCGTATAACTCAGCCTACAGGAACATAATGCCCCAAGAATTTATTTTTCGAAAACTAAACAAGGAATTCCTTGAGATTGAGTGCTTTCTACTTTATTAATTAAACATAAAAAAAAAATTCTGCTTTGAGGTCAACATGATTAAAGAAGCAAAATGGCAATGCTTAGAAAAGAATTTGAAAAATAATTCGCTGGGGCTTCACTAAGTGGCTTGTGAACATTGACCAGTTGACAGGATCTGCCAAGTTTCAAACCCAGTGAAGACCACTTTCCAGAGTACTTTTGAAGCTGGGTACTCAGACCTTTCACTTCCTTGCTTCCAATTAGATTTAGTTTCCATCTCTCACTGTTCCCCGATTCCTATTGTTTATGCTAATGCAATATTTCTTGGAATATTCGCTTCAGATTTCACATATTCCTTCCATGTGTGTGTGTCTGTGTCTGTGTCTATATATATATATGTGTGTGTGTGTGTGTGTGTGTGTGTGTGTGTTCCTTTTCCTTTACTGGCAACTATGTTCTCGATGAAGCAAAAAACAAAAGATAAAAAGGGGTTGCAGAGGGACCATACTTCTTTACAAACTCTGAGGACTGTAATTTTGTGCAGACAAAACTTTTTAACTCCCCCTAGGTAAAATGAATCCGAAAGTATTATTTAATTATAATGATCCAACCAAAACAATGAAAGAAAGGAAGAAATTTCAAACTTTGAACGCTTAACTAGATGAGCAGAGACTGTACCAAGCACCTTACTTGCTGCTGCTCAAAAATAGGGATCATGCAACCTAATCAGTTCAAAAGTCCCTAGCTAGAGGCAACTTTGCCGAGAGAAAAAAAAAGAAAAGAAAAATGGACAAATGCAACAAAGAGTAGACATGACCCATTGATGGGTAGTCCACGTAATGCAAGCCAATATCCAAATTGTTCGGTTAGAAGCCGTGTGAAGGCACTAAGATTTTGAAACATGCACTTCATGAGGCTGAGAAGGTCTGGGGGAAATTCCAGTGACCTGCAACTGAATCAAAACCACAAACAAGAGCCGGACAGCAGCTCAGGAGCAAAGAGAAGCCCATGGATTGTAATTGATATCACCTTGAAGTACGTACAAAGGACTTCTCAGATGAGAAATCACATGGCGTGCTGGGGAACATGTACAAAAGTTGTGGGGAGACATGTCTCTAGCGCCATGCTCTTCCAATTGCAGAAGAAATTCCATTTCTTGTCCTTCACAACACCAGTGACTAGTGACCGCATATATCAAGGAAAATATGGTTTTATTAGCACGTCAGAAGCCATTGATAGGTACCTGGACAAACCAAAAAAGATGTCATAATTAAGCTATTATAATTGGAGAGACAAGTACAGAGCTCGATGGCTGTCACAAAATAAACAGATTTTTCCTGTTCAAGTTTGAAAGACGAAAAAGAAATGCTCATGCTTCTTTATCTTTTTCCTTATGGAAACGATTCCCCTGCAAGGGAACCCCCGAATAAGGACACGACCCCCATGCCTTACGCAGCTGAACCAAAGTAATGGGAGCAATTAATGGACAGCGACTTCTTTGACAGAGAAGAGTCAAGTCAGCCATTAGTGCAAGTAGTTCGTGGGCCACAAGCAGATGGAGAAAGGAGCGACGCCACGGCAGGAGAGACAATGCACCATCACACAATCGCAGCAGCTTGATGCACAAGTTTGGCTCTATCATTAACGTGTTCCGTCCCTGATTCCGCTTCAAACATTGTTTGTTAATCAGCCAGTTGGACGGAAGTCCGATCCACTGTAATAGTAATGGCTAAAATGCTCAACACAGATCTGTTTTAACTAGGAGTAAACGAGAAGTCTGAGTTCACTATGGTAGTAGGTCAGGTTGTTACAGTTGGACAATTAATCATTCAGCAATCTCTTTATAAACTCTTAAGATTTCCAAGAATTTTCTATAGCAGATTAATCTTTCCCGTCTAGTTAGGTGTTGTAGCAACACCGGATTCTATTTGGTCTTATTTTTAAACATGCTACAAAGCAATTTCCTGTCCTGTCATTTATATTATGAAACCTTGATGAAAATCAGAAGCTAGCCCTGCCAAATTCGCGAAGGCCGCAGAGCTATAGAGGTCCAAGGCAACTAGCATGCATTCTCTTCTTTTTTTGCACACTGTCAATGGAAAATTTCTTCACTGTAGCAATACAGTTCCTGTTTTCTGTCACGTACAGATGCTGCTAAAGAGAAATTGATGTTCTTTTTTCCTTTCGGGGACATGAAAATGACATGCAGTAAACAAGTGGAGGGCAAACAAACTGTTTGCTTACTTCACGCTCGTGTTGAGTCGGTTTTGTCAAGTGTAAGTCAAATCCAGCACACTCAATAATTGATGAGAATCAAAGAAACTGTGGTTTTCACCTAAATTTCCGTAAACGATGACTTGTCGATTCGGAACTCTGATTGGTGTACCATCTTAATGATTTGATTCAGAATTTACAAAGTTGACAAGGCATCAAGAGTGTGAAGCTTGAATGGGGATATAGAATTAAAGTATGAAGATCTGTTTTTGTATACAGAAACTGTGTCGAAATTATCATGACAAAATTTCTCCGCGTTTGATTCAATCGTGAAGCAAGTTATCCTTAATAAAGAGGCAATTTCTAATTGTGCGACTGTATTAGTTTTGCAGAACTTCATCACTCCCGTTTTTGAATGGGTACTCCACAAGTAATAATCACCAACTTGAACGGGTCTGTTTGTATGTGCAGATCTAGGAAAGAGTATGAGCAACTGACGAAGCCATCCGCGAACAAAATCCAAATTTAGCCTACATTCGTTCGCATCATAGGAGTTGACATTTATTAGGTCGGATTGGATGCTAAAGCCATACCAACTAATGGATCTTCCTTTCTTCTGGAGCTGGAATTGATATACCAACGAAACGAATGTATGTAACTTAGCCAAACGAAGATGTTCTGACTTTCGATTCATAAATTCAGCGATGATATTCATCTGTCAAGCAACAACAAGCAAAGTACTTCGACAAAGATTTTGCAAAATGCAAAAGATCAGAAATATTTTTTGCTGCTGGAGCATGAACAGAAAAGGTTGATCCTCACATGAAAGAGTTCGAATGTAATAAACAGCCCAAACAATGGTTTGATAACAAGAATCTAAAGATACAACCTTCTGATAGTGGCAATCCATTTTTGTAAGGTTGTAATAAACAATCTTATTATTACGGATTCAAAAAAAGACATTACATTGGATTCACCTTCGGGTTTAAATAGATACCCCATGGAATTCAGATTTGAGTCTGGTTTTAAATAAATATCTTATATACCATATCCAGATATGTGAATCTGGAAGTTGGATTTGGATCAGATTAGGATTGTGAATTTAAAAGCTGGATTTGGATATGATATAGCACTTTTCTTTATTCATGTTTAAACCGGATTCAAATCCGATTATATGATCATTGAGCAAATCGAATATGGTAAATAATGCATTTGACAAGAACCCAATCTGTTGGCATCACTATTCGAAAATGGATCCAATTTTTTTGTCCCGCCTGAAATATCGAACCTATTGGTGTGGCATCAACAAAGTACGTAAGTAATTAGATCCAGATCTGGACCTAATGCACCCTCAAAAAGAAAAGGAAAATCCTTGTGTGCAAATGCGGCAGCTAGCAAGAACTGGTGGGGGTTAGAACACGGGTCGGGTCAAGTCTATCCGGTCCAACCCAACGGGGGAGAGAGATGGAGAGAGCTCCACGACACCGAAGACCTGCCATACGTGCAGTACAAGAGGCGAAATTGCCACGTGGAATTTTTGGTTCCATTCTCGAAAATACCCTCCCCTTCGTTTGTCATACTTGACGTGGCGAAGAGCAATTTGATGGACTTGCTTTTAAGATGCAAAAAATGCGGCGTAGTTTAACTCGGGCAATAGCCACAAGAGGGACGCTTTATCCACACTCCTGAAGTAAAGCAGAGGCGACGCGCGAGAGACGGAGAGATAGAGAGAGCATAGAGAGCGAGGAGGAGGATGGCGCAAGCACTAGCTAATCCTCTGCAACCTCTCCTTCACAAGCCATCTGGTCTCACGCTCAAGGTATTTCTTCCGCTGAACCTTTCCCTCTACTGCATTTTCCGATTGACTAGTGGGCGGCATTCGTATAATTTCAGATACTACCCAACTTTCCACTTGGTTGGATTATCAGTTTCTCTCTCTAATTTCTAGCCTTCGTCTTCTATTTCTCTTAATTCTTGGAGACACCATGTATACAATGATCCTGTGAAATCTCTCTTTGTGAAGGATATCTGGTTTGTGAAGGATATCTGGGTAGGCATGAGCCCTGTCATCACTCAACAGGACCTGTTGCTCTGTTTCATTCGATGTCTCTTTGAGTTTGCCTTCCTTTTTGTCTTTCCTTAATTTTGATACGAACCCATCTTTTAATTTGCGCTAGAGGACATTTTGATTGGGTCTAGAGGAATGCCCAATTCGATTTCTGTTGTTTCCTACTTGCCCACTAATTTTTTTCTTTTTTGATGGCTCTCTAAAAAAGGTGAAGGATGGTTATGGTCGATGGAGCTGCAGAAAGAAAGATATCCACCCGCCCTTCTACAACGACGCAAAGGTCTACTGCAGTGGAGAGTTGGTGATAACCACCGGAGGCACTCAGCAGGAGTATGTGGTTGATGTGTGGTCAGGTAACCACCCCTTCTATCTTGGCGGCAGGTCTGCTATTTTGCTCGATGCTGATCAGGCCGAGAAATTTAAGAAGAAATACGGCTCTCTCTCTAAGTTCATGGAGATCCCTGTGCTTAAGTACGGAGAGGTCGTGCTGCCCACCAGGAAATCGAAGGCTGCAAAAGGGAAGGGCAAGAAATAAAACCTCGTTGGATTCTGCTTCTGCATGTTTGCTTCTTTCTTGTTCTTCATTGTTTATGACCATTCTTAGTGTGAAACACCTTATTTTGATAATGAAGTTTATGGTTTCCTCTTCCTTGATGTTGTACATGGCCTTGATTAATTTGAAGTCTATGTGAACAATAGATTATGGCTAACTACGCATAGCTCCACTCGTAGTAATAATCGCGACAATTTGGATACATGCAAAAGGTGCTCGGTTTAGCTTGTTAAG
This sequence comes from Nymphaea colorata, assembly GCF_008831285.2. Taxonomy (NCBI): domain Eukaryota; kingdom Viridiplantae; phylum Streptophyta; class Magnoliopsida; order Nymphaeales; family Nymphaeaceae; genus Nymphaea; species Nymphaea colorata. Next base: position 342,902 of record NC_045139.1, read on the forward strand.
CTCATCAGTTGATAAGAGTTCACCTCATTTGTATGTCGAAGATTCATTGTTAAATATCATGGTGGTGTGTTTGATGATAATAACGATTTGGAGTTTAGGTTCTAATCTTTTGAACTTAAAAATTGATGCATTTTCTCATAATCAAGCAGACTCCAGCATGCTTCTATGAGCATAGAGTTTGAATTCTTTCACTTTGACTGGAAACAATGCAAGTGTCGTGAAAGTGGGGCAAGCTTATACTCTCGGCTCATTTAGTCTGATTTCTTAAGAATTTAATCTTGGTTTAGTACGACGCTGAAACAGCAAATGAATACGTCAACATGTCTGCATTACTTCACAACGTCAAATTCATCAAGGTTATTCATTTCCTTGTTTGTATACTACTAACAAGGTTGGTTGGATTATGTATAAATTCCATGGTTGCATGATCTTAGTTCGCTCAAGATGAGGGCTTTTAGCTTATGACTTCGCAACTCAGAGGCCAAGAACCTAAAAGTAGATTTTTTGAGGTGTTAAAGACTTAAAGTTTTCCTTGGAGTTTACTTAAACAGCCACCTATAGCGTATTAAATGGAAGAATTTGTATAAAATGAACTCAAACCAATGCATTTGCTCTCTTAAAAGGGTATAACATGAAATTACGCCAACGCATTTGGCTCTCCTGACCTTCCTCCTTTATGCCCTCCATCCACCGACTTTATGTTGCATGGAAACCAATGATGATTATATGAAACAACACGAGTTTAATCAGATCTTATTGCTTACAAAAATGTACCACAAAACCATGCGTTTAGAATGTTATTGGGGTTTCTCGAAGTTCCTAGTGATTGCCACTTCCAAGACGGAAGAGTCTCCAGGTTGATGGTCGGTGGACTCTGCGTTTCATCTTCTCAGGCAACATCTCGATCCTTTTTACCTGAAATAAAGCTCCTCATAACATCCTCATGCTTGGGCCTGTAAATGCACTTCTGAGGAACCTTAGCGTGGTCGCGTTATCTCTGAACTTCTGAACACAGAGAGAGAGAGAGAGAGATATGGCACAGACATTATTAGCTAACCATCTGCAACCTCTTCTCCAAAAGCCAGCCGGTCTCGCTCTAAAGGTATGTCCCCTCTTGAACGTTTCCCTTCAATCCATTTTCCATGAATGAAATTTTCCCACTCTTCATACGATACGGACCTTCTCATTTTGGTGGAATACCGATTCTTCCTCTGGTTTACCATCTTCCCCTCTTCTGTTTCTCTGAATCCCTGAACAAGATATCCTTTAATTCTTTAGTGGACGGACCTACGAATTTTGTGTGTTTTACCTTCGCATCGTGAGTTTTATGTAGAGCCCTTCTTCTAAGAGAAGATGCGATGAGGACAAAAGTAAAGCGAAGTTAGAGGGCTACCCGACTCTTTGTTTTGGGGGTTCTTTCCTGTTGACCATTTTCTCTCCTCCTGTATGGAAGGTGAAGGATGGTTGCTGTCGCTTGAGCTGCAGAAAGAAAGACATCCACCCGACCTTCTACTTTGACGCCAAGGTCTACTGCAAGGGGGAGTTGGTGATGACCACCGGCGGGACGCAACGGGAGTATGTAGTCGATATGTGGTCTGGTAACCACCCCTTCTATCTTGGAGACAGGTCTGGAGATATGGTTTATGACGATCAGGCAGAGAAATTCAAGAAGAAATACGGGTCTCTCTCTAGGTTTATGGAGATTCCCGTGCTCAAACACGGGGAAATTGTGTTGCCCACCAAGAAAGCCAAGCCAGCAAAGGGGAAGGGCAAGAAATGAAAGATGGGTTTTGCTTTAGCCATGTTTCTCTTCCTCTTCCCTTCTTCTTTTATTGGGTTTATGGATCTTTTGTTAATGTCCGAAACTTCCGTTTGTGGTTACAAATATTTTGTCGTTCCTGCTTTTTTCAGTTCCTAATTTTGTATATAATCTCCGACGAAATTTAATTTGGTTCATCAAATTATGTCCGCCAGACAGGGTTGCAACTTTTTTTGAGAACCCTCTGTTCCGAGGTCTGCTAAACCCCTACTCTTCCATCACAAAAGAAAGAAAAGAACGAGAATCTGTGAAAGTCAATTACGAGAAGGTACACTAGCTTTAGGAGATGCAGGGACCAAATTAAACATAGCAGTGGAAGTAATGGCACGTACAGTTCGGATTCCTGAAAAGTGAATCACGATTGTAAAGAGCATGCTCTCTACCTATTCGATTCAGGATGGAAGACCTCAAAATGGCCACACGCAAGATGTTCGAAATTTTACAGGGGATGCGAGGTTTAGCTTCAGATTGATAACAATGGAAAAACAAGCACAGTTCAAGCGGTTGGACCAAGGTTTGATGATCACATACGCTGATACTCACACGGACGAGGTTCAAGTAGGCAGCTGGAGTCAAATACGATGAAAATTCAATCAGTTTTCCTGTAATGCTATTACACAGTTTCTGTAGTAGAATTACACAGATATTTGGCGTTGTCTTACAACCCAATGACGGAAAACATACGCCCCGAACCCCAGAGAAAACAGTACAAACCCAATAATGAGAAGTGGCGGAACCCATAGGTGCTGAGTATATGCAGTTTGGACGTAGCGGTGCCATAACCAAAACCATACTGCACTGAAGACGGAGCCAATAATTGCGCCAACCAATATTTGATTGGTCGTATGAAATCCTTGTGATACTCGGAGCCAAGACTGTAATCGAGATGCATAAAACCATAAATTAGTATAACCTCACATCCTTCTCGTCAGTTGCCATTAGTTCTTCTAACCAGAGAAGTATATTCAGAAGATCCTGTTCGAATGACATGATAAAAAATAACTGCAAGTTTTTCAAGTATCAACTGTATCTTACAAGATAACAGCCGCATCCTAGCGTCAGTGTTGCAAGCACGATGCTAAGCGCATTAATTCCCAGCCAGTTAGCCACTGTTAAGAAAATATCCCATTCATTATCAAATGAATACAAAATTTCTGGGATGAAGGTATCCATGGCTTCGAATTCACTAAACTCTATAAACGATAAGCTGTAATTAAGGAACTTCCTGAACTTTAAAATCTCCTACCATTTTTAGCTTGATTAGAAATTTTTAACTCAAAGCACGATTGACAGGAAAAGCACATTTTACCATAAAATGGACCTATAGAAACTCAAATTTTTAGATGGTGAGGAAGTTTAGAAATTAAGCTGGAAAGATTGGGGGGAAAAAAACTTACATGATAGAGAAGCATAAACAGTTACATAGAGGATGGATTGTGCATGTGAAGATGGCATGCCAGGATCAGTTCTTAATGCAGACATGGGTCGCTCATGATTCAGTAGGTGTTTCAAGCAGACGGAAATGATGGAATTTGAAACAGAACCGATAGTTGCCCACAAGGATTCTGGATCATGCTTTGCAATAACAAATGCACAAAAGATGCCAAGCACCACCCACTTGCTCTGCAATCATGAAAGAAGTTATCAACCACACCCAAACAAGACAGGGCATATCAAGTAATGACTGCAAAAAAAGAACAATCAGGATCCCTGTATAGCAGCCATCTGGACAAGCTCACACAACATCAGGAGATACAGAAATGGATCAAAGGAGTAAAGACTCATATAGGGGAAAAGAACAAGGCCTATTGTCTCTCTTGCAGTTTCACGATGTTTCCCACACAGAAGTAACTTCAGCTTCCATCAGAATGGTAAAATTTTATGATCAAAGGAACCCACCCTGCAAGGCCAGTAAAGATGGGCTCACAACCACAATCGTGCTTCACTAATTGGCTTCATGGACGTAAAAGCTCTGAGATCAAGGTTAGGTATGTCATGATGTTAGTAATAATCAAAGATAGGCACCATGAGTGGATTCGCAACACTGTAGGCTGCAAACCTGGAGCAATTGGGAAGATACAGCTTCTAGAAAAGCTTTTAGCCTATTCTTATGAATGGAAGACTCTGAGGACTACTACCCAAGTTGGAAATAAGCAGAATGTTTTATTAAGTTATATAATTCAAATTACGTTTGCCTCAGGCTTCAGTTTAAGCTTCAATCAAACTCTTTTAAATCAGTTTTGAAGGCCAGTCGGTTAAGCTTAGGAGTACTCTTTTTTGAGTCTTTGAATACTGCTTTACTGACCAGTACTCTGCAGCCAGAGGTAAAGAAGTAAAATAGAATTTCAGATTGGTCATGTGACTAACATGTTTTGGTGCTTACAAACCTGAGAGGCTGAAAGTGAATTTTTAAGGGTAAATCTAAAGTTAAGGTGAAGATATTTCAGTTGTGGAAGAACAATAATATAGGGGCTATGAAAAAATTAAGCAATTATTCTGGCCAAAACATGATCACTTCTTTCATTTCATACGTGTTTCCGGAAGTCCACTTACAAATATCCAGAACTTTCAAGCCACAAGGCTCAAATGTAAAAAGGATGAGCTCAACTTCCAGGCAATGCATTGACTCACAAGATCAATCTAAATAAGACAAGGCCTTAAAAATTTAAACACAAATTAAAAAATTTAAACACAAAGAAAGGACTTACATCAAGGGATGCACAAATTGGCCATGGCTACTGGAAGGATACCCCTGATTCAGGCTTACATCAAGGGATGCATCTAAACTAGTGCACAACTAAAGAACTGGATAGGACCCATAAATTTAAATACATTCTTCAAATTGCCATATTATCTTAGAGAATCAAGACAGTTGGAACAATGCCTATGTAATTTGAAAAAGTGAAGGTTGCATTTATTCCAGTTTCTTGAAACATTAAGGCAAAAGGAAAAGAAAAAACCTAGGCATTCCAACTATCTGTCCCTATACATTAAGCTTGCAACCAGACAGCTTAGGAGGATCAGGCAGGGCCCTGGTGGAGCATTTGACTGCATAGCTTTCATTAGCTATCCATAACCAAACTCTTGAATGGAGGGAAAATGACTGCGGTTTGTCACTGGCGTTCATGGAAGAACAAGAACTAGAAAGTAAGAGACCAGTGGTGCAGGAGATGCAAGGTTTGCTCATGCTGATGGCGTAGGAGTCAATCATAAGCATTACTTTCTCCCACATGTCAAAGGCTTTGCAACTTTTGGTGTTTGTTGCATCCTAATACTCTGTAGAGTGTGGGAGCTCTTGGAACACTCATACGTTTTAGTGGTATCTTGCAGTTTTCGTTTTTCAAAATTCATCAACAACCTTTTTCATAGTAGTATAGGATTTCCTACATTTAAATAGGTAGATAAGGATTCCTACATTCACATAGTGCCAAATAATTTAGATATAGCTCTAATACTTCTTCACCCTCTCTATATACGAGCCCCAGAACCCTGAATCTCTAAGATGGCAAGTGACATTACCACGACTAAGCCAGGGGAAAAATGGTGTTCGACATAAACAGTTGCTCTGACTTTCTGTTGATTCAGGTATGGGAGGTTAAACAATTATCCGTGCTTGGGAATGTAACCTCCCACTCAGTTATAACTAATCACTTCTGTATATTGATAAAGATGGACATTAGCTGAAGGGATAAGAATTGGGAGAAAAGAAGTCTCTTTTGTTACTTGGGGGTCCATAGAGTTCTATAAGAGGTTTCTTGAGATTATTATCAGCTAATGCACCTTTGATTGTGTCTTCTTCTTCAGCTTTACCGTAAGTATATATGTGTGTGTGTGTGTGTGTGGATATCTTATGATTTCTTGACCTTTTTTTCATATTTAAAGTGTGTGTTCAGGTTACGGAAGTTTGACCTACATGATCGACTTGCATTACTGTCAAGGCTCATAAAATCCTGCAATTTTTATGGATATGCAAAAAAAAATTAGAGGCATTCATGTTAAAAGTAGGCTGCTGATATGCCATCCTCCATATCTAAGGGCTGTATTTCAGTATTTCACTATTTCTTACATATTATTTTTCACGTAAACTTCCTGTTCTCCATCATTTTCCACCAAATTGTCAAGTAGGTTTAGGCGTTCAGCAGAGAAATATACACTACAAGGACAACTTACAGTGAAGAGCCAAACATCACTGTTAGAATTACAATTTGACAGAAATATTAACATCAACATGCAGATGTACCCTTGTTAATTAAATTCAGTATATTATTTCGAATATACTGTAACATAACATGCTATTTACTTAAAATGTTGCATAGTTGGCCTTATGGACAACCACTATTGGACTATGGTACTCCATCCATGGATCGTTTCAAAAGAAGACATAGGACATGTTCGGACTTATCCTTCGACCACAGATTCATTGAGATAAGCACAAATTTCTGTTCATTCTTGCAGCAGAGGACCAGAAGCATATTCTTTCCTTCTTGCAATTGGCAATCTGGTGCGAAGAACACGAATCGGCACTTCTAAGTATTCCAAAAGATTTCGTTTGTAGCGCCTTTGCTCCGTTTTGGACGATTCTTTTAGGCACTCTAATTCATTGTGCAGTGACTTTTATCAGAACTTCATCCTACGCTTCACATCATCTTGCAAAATTTTCTTTAAGAAAGAATAAAACACCAAAAAACGTTTCCAAGCACAATTTCATAAGTCGTTTAGTTCAATCATTCAAGAAAAACCCGCTCCACTTCTTTCAATCATAAAGTCCAAACGTAACCAAAATCGCAAACTCATAATCCAGGATAGAGAAAAGGAATTCGAATCATAAATTGTGAACATTTTCTCATACTAACCGAATGATTAATCCTCGCTTCCCAGCCAGAAGAGTCGTTTTCCCTTCCGACACTCGACAACCCATTTGTCGGGATATCCTCGGTTTCCAGAAACCTGCCTTCGCTACCGCCTGCAAAACCGCTTTGAGAATTCACTATCATTCTCCGAGGCCTTGAAGCTTTCAATGTGGAGCCAACAATACCAGTTCCGGCGCAAAACCCACTAACCCGAGACGAATTCAGGATGGGCAATTTACGGAATGGAATGAATCTTACAGGTCTAAGGTGGAGGAAGGAAGACGGGGAGAAATGCATGGAACCATAGCTGGGGGCACATACAGTTGGCATTTTTCACCCAGAATCTGCAGCAACTGAGAGGAGCCCCGAATTTCTGAGACAAAAAATCTCCATTTCGCGCCCCTGCTTGCTTCGCCCTTTTATGGCCATTTATTGGTCAGCCAAGACGGCCCCGATTGTTGCTTATTTCAACTCTTTGCTTCTCAACTGTCACGGCTAATTGTGCGTCAACCAAGTCGGCCGGATTTGGCATGCTTGACGGTTGGTTTGAGAAGAACTCACCCATTAAGTCGCGGGCTTTATGCCATTTTATGTATTCGGACAAAACTCTTGGACACTTGTTCCAACAAAGCTCATCGCCTCGGATACAGATCCGGGCCGTCCCTGCCGTTCAACTGTTCATAACTCTCAGCTTACTAAACAGTCAAATTTGACCACGAACAAGTTAAGACAGCAGCTACCTTTACTTATGCTTGCAGAAAAGTCCTTGGTTGGACCCTACGTGGACCGGTTTATGAGCTGTCTAATTAACTTGATTGATGTCTCACATCCTTTTGGAAAAAAATAATTTCATATATGTGTCATTATGAAAGGTTGATGTCCTCAATGGCTGATGTAGGAGTTTCATTGTCTGAGTCGTGGTCCGCGATTCTGTTTCTGTGCAGTCATCAATTAAGACAAACGAATGGTTCATGGTAAGTACGCATCGTTTTTTGTTAGTTCACATGTTTTGAATTCTTGCTCTTCCGGTGGTCAAGATCCTTATCGCTTATGATGAGACCATGGTGAGAGTACACATCGATTTTCTTAGTTCACATGTTTTGAATTCTTGCTCTTCCGGTGGTCGATATCCTTATCGCTTATGATGAGACAGTAAGAAAATCTCCTTCAGTTCATAATCGAACAGAAGCTACATTACTTAGAGGGGAAATTATACGACGACTTTATGCATGTGATCATCCCAGCTTAATGACTGGGATAGCTATGGTAAAGAATAATTAAGAAAGAAAAAGAGAGAGCAGTAGAGTGTTAGTGATGGTGTTTATTATGCCAAAACGCTAATTTTCTGCCGGAAAGTTTACGTATAACCGTCAGTTAGCAAGACAGAGGCTGGAAATTGAGACGGGAGGTGAAAATATATGAAGCCCGAAACGAAGGAACTTCCATCTGCCTTAAACAGATTTATCATAAGATATGCAGTAAAATAAAAACCGTTTCAAGACAGGAACTAAATTTTCTTATCGTAGATAACTGGCCAGTAGGTAAGCTTTTCACTATTTTTTCCTGTTTTACATTGGGGAGAATCTGTTTTCTTTCTTATTTGCATATGTCAAATGATGACATCACCAAGACAGGAATAACGAAGTCTTATTTATTTAATTGTTCATTCTTTTCATCCTAAAGAAATTCGAATGAACTACTAAAGCCGTCACAACTGCATATGGAAAATCAGTGCTAATAACCAAATGAAATTGCCGATTCCACCGAAGAACACAAAGGGAAAACTCCAAAATATGAAAGTCACGGTTGGTGGTCCATATGAGTCAAGTCAAGCCTGCGCGTTCTCTAGAACATCAGAACATGGTAACAAATATCGACTGCTCTTCCTCAGTCTCCTTTTTCTACCTTATTATTTCCATAAGCCTACCTACATCATGCGTTGGAAAATATGGCAAAGATCCGATTCTTAGTACATTGACCCGATAGAAACAGTTTTTTCTGGTTCTTAGTTTTTTTTTCCTGGTATTTGATGTGCATAATATATGCCAATAATCAACCATGTTTTCCTGAAATACACGTCTTCTGATTGAGACAACAGATTCTGAACTTCAGCAGAGAGAAAAGTCAAGATCGTGGTTCCCAGGAAAAACTCCCTGGCATTAAACGCCACTGCAGGTTGATGGGCAGATCTTCTTCTATTTCCAACTGTGCCAATTAGAACTACAATTGTCTCAGGTAGTTGCCTTCTAAGAGTGTGAGGTTCTATACCCAGCAAACTTGCAGTTTCTCTTGTTATCAAAAGCAAAAAAAAAAAAGGCAACCCAAAAATGATACAGGTAAAAAGGGGTATGGCACACCCTTATTACACCAAAACACTATGAACCATCCACAAAATAGAGGTCAACGGCATATTGGTATGTAGTTTCTAGTATAACAACCTCTTTCTTTAGTTAAAATCTCACAATCTAAGTTGTTCCGATCTGATTTGATGGTGAGGAACTTACAAATTTGACCATTTATTTGTTCTTTTGACCAGAAAAACACTTTTTTGAATGTTTCGTCAGTCATTTTGATTTTTGGAGTACATTGTTTCTGTGAGCCTTTGTTCTTCAAAATCATGCCTCTCCTTGCACGAGATATAACGCAAAACTCGCACAGGCGTGTTCTGCTCTACGCAAATGCGTTGTTTCTGTTCTTGGCATTCCAGGAACAGGACATAGAACGTGGAACGCAGACACGTCGTGCAGGGGTTGTAAGGCCAAATGCCTACTATAGTCTCTTCACCACATTGCAATTCCATGAAACTTGTTTGACTGGCATGCCTACGATGCTGAGAAGAGAACACTTATTGATGTCTGCAGACGCATGCAAACAGTGGATGGCAGAACATTTTGGGACTGCCCAAATTTGTAGCGACACCGCTGGTTCATGGTAAACCATGGAATGCTTAAGATGGAGCAGTTAAGTGACAGAACTGCGTGTCTGTTCTCTGTATTCCACCCTATCAGAAAAGGGAGAGGACCCTACAATCTCTAGGCCACTCTGTGTTCTGTAACAATGAGTACTAAAACTCGTCTCAGATTCGCACCTAGTTCACCTGTCTTAAAAGAGGGAACCTGCAGGTTGTATCTTCTAACCTCCCTACTGCTTCAATAAAGCAAGAGATACTTTCACTTGAACAGCTTAAACCAACTCATCTGGTTGGGTGTGTACTATATCGCCGTGGTATTTTCAGTAACAATTAGAGTGGATCTGCAGAAAATCAGGGGCAAGGTGTAAGGTTAGGAATTAGAATGTCCTCTGGGTCGACTAAATTTTAGAAGACCCAACAGTTTATACTTGTGTGTTGAAAAACTCAATCTGAACAACGTTTTAAGGATGGAAAAAAAGAAGGATAAAAACAAAGAAGAGAGAGGGAGAGAGAAACAAGCTTTAAAGGATGTTCAAGTAAGCGCACTATAATTGTATGCAAGTAGACTTTGACCTTACATCCTCTCAACAAAAGAATATTGAAAGCTCAATTCCACAAGACAAAAAGGATGGCTTCCCCATTTTAGATACGGATGAATTAACAGGACCATTGTTTCATTCACTTGGAAGTCGAAATAGTTTATATTAACTGCTTACATTTACGGAATTTCTATTTTCTGCATTGTGACTAGTGATTTTAGTCCCATGTTGAGTCAATTATATGGCCTTTATGAGTCATGATCTACCTTTTCCTTCAATAAACCCGTGAGCAAAATCAAGATTAACCAGTTTTTTACGAAGTCTCGATGTCTATATTGAACTTAAGATCCACGTTCTGGCTACGAAATACATGCGAATCAAGTTATGAGTTAATTTCGACTTCCAAGTTGTAATGCTTTTTAATTTACATGCTTGGAGTTGTAATGCTTTCTAGTTAAGTAACTAGATTACGATGATCAGTTTTGTAGTTAGTTTTCCTAGTAGAATTACATCTGTACGGTGCTAAGTTAAATGACCAAACTGCAGTGTTTCTTTTTTTTTTTTTGGAAGCACTGACTTACGGTTTTTATCAGTTTCAGTATGTTCCAAAACATGTCAAACACTTCACGGTACTGAAAATAGTTTCTGGGGCGTGCAAATTCTGTGCTAAGACAACGATCCAATTCATAAGAAAGCTAGAAGATCACCAGAAATTAGCTGGAAATCAAGTAATAAGTAAGCTCAACAAAAAACAGTTCAGCAATGTAAGGATGTTAAATTTCCACTTTCTTCCACCACGAACCAGTGTGAGCTACAGTCTTCTTCTTTCAATTAGTAAGTTATAGATTAGGCAAACCCTTATTCCAAAAGAGGCATGCCGGTCTTAGGCCTCTTTAACTTCACAGTACTGAAAATAGTTTCTGGGGCATGCAAATGCATTGCTAGGACAACGATCCAGTTCATAAGAAAGCTAGAAGATCACCAGAAATTAGCTGGAAATCAAGCAATAAGTAAGCTCATATGCAAACTGTTCACCACTGTGAGCTACAGTCTTCTGCTTTCAACTAGTAAGTTATAGATTAGGCAGACCCTTATTCCAAGAGAGGGGCCCCTTTAACTTGAATCTTGTAGGTGTATTCTAAGTTCTAACTCTTGTTGGCCTAACCCAGCTGTCTTCCGGGGCATAGGTAAACTTTAATTCTCATACGAGGCGTGAGTATATCCAACGAAATAAATCATAGACATCTGTGTAGAAGTCCAAAAGATCGAACATTGTAAAAAGATCAAACTGTCTTGGCTTGTGTTTCATGTTCACTCTTGCATGTCAAACTCATTTGCACTTAATATGGACAGTCTGAACCAGGGCCTAAAATTTCTGTTCCACTTTGTCTGCTTTTGGGTTGATTAACTAACACGTAGTGGGTTTTAGATTGGATATTAATTCAACTGAGTTTGGGACTCAGAGAGAGAGAGAGAGAGAGAGAGGGAGAGAGAGGGAGAGAGCGAAAGAGCATGCTGACATTGATTATGCAAAAGAAAGGGGAGGGAGCATTTTCAGTTTCCCCCATCTGAGAAAGTTGTATTGCTTGCAAAGGTTGACGTAATGGCCAGAAGAAAGATGAACTTATAGGACTAAAATTCCCCTTTCTTGAGTATCAAGTGGTGGTATTGTTCTTTACTTCTTTTGCAACTTGTGATGGGAATCTCAAGTTCTGCAGCCACATTTCCACGCCTACAAGAAAAAGAAACCGCTGCCCAACACATAGAAGAAAAGGAAAGAGAAAAAGAGAGAGAGATCACCATAAACACTACTTATCCAAATCACTCTGTATTTCAACAAAAGATCTGAGAACTTTCAAGTTTTGAGCCGGGCTCATTCTAAAGAATCCAATAGTTCATAGCCATCATTGTCTTCTTCTTTTCTCCTATTTTGTTTCTTAAGGAAGATGACAAGTGCTTTAACAAATGAAAAGTATTGCCTAACTGTGCATTTGAGAATTTTGTTCTCTTCAAACCAAAAGTCGAATGGATTAACATGCTACTAATGCTTTAAAGGGAATCTATAAGGTAATTATTTTGCTCACAATTCAAACTAGCTTTAACTACCTCTAAGACCTAGATAATTTAAATTATTGTGCAATTATTAATAATGGGTACTTAATTAATAACTTTTTCCTTTTTGCTTTTCCAAAAGAAGATTCAAGTATATGTTTGTGTCATGCAATAGATTTCAAGAAGGAAAAGGAACGAACCACAACCGCCTGCATAAAATTGCAGGAACTAGAGATAACTGTGTTGGGGAGGATTGATGCCTCTTCAAAAAGTTGGTGGAAAATGTGGTGTGCTGACTAGACTGCATCTTTGTTTGTGGTGTTCAAAATCCCTGATGAATATGGCCTAGTGATAACCCACTAACTGCACTGTTGGAAGAAATCCTGATTCAGAGTTCTCCATCAAGTTCAACTAGGACTCCTTCCTAAACTGGTTTTAAACTAAATTATCTATACATGCACATCAATTCTCGAACTTTTGCCTGCTTTTGAGAGAAGAATAGGGTTCCCTTTGTCCCTATAGCTGACGAATTTTTTACCATGAATCCCATCTAATCCTGCGCATGGTTTGAGTTACACACTTGGCTTTGAGTACTTTTCTTTTGCTTTTCTCTTGTCTAAGCGCAGATAACATCATTCACATGGGCATGGAAGCAATTTTAGGATCACTAAAAGTTCCAGCATCTCATGTTTTTGTGTGTGTGTGTGTGTGTGTGTGTGTGTGTGTGTGCGGGCAGGCACATGCACGTGCATGAAGGGATAATCTTAGCATTCAAACAACTATGTGTGTTTGTGGTGTAAATGTGCATGCATTGTGCATATGTCTGAGGGGATAGTTTAGACCCTCACTGGCCAAGGTCATGGGTACAGTTCACAGCTTAGTAGATACTTATAGATGTCCCATGTTTTTTCTTTGATGGGTAGCCAAGGGAAGTCCTCTCTTTTGCTACCATTTGCCGCAGAATTGCAGAACCTTCTCTTTAAGGAACTTGGTTGCATGTTCAGCCTGCCCCTTTATGACACGGGCCCTCTGCTGGTAGACTGGAAGGGGTTTGGCCCGAACACATAACCATCTTAAGGTACTCTTTGCTTCCCAAAGGGGACCTTAATACTGCTGTTTGAAGTTTTACCAACTAAAGAGTGCTTGATAATTGGTGCCCCCTTCGTGTACTCTGCTTCATGACAATCCACCAGTTTAATGGCACTTTTACCATAAATTTCTCATTAGCAAGTGGACAGAGACCTTGTAGGAGCTAGGTGATTGACATGCACTATCATTATTTTAGTTAGTCATCACTTAGTGCAAATCTTCCTGGCTAACTGTAATCAACGACGCGGGCCCATGCTGTGGCCTTTATTTCCTGGATCTTCGGCAACTCGATGTCACTTTGTGGTTAATGATTGAGTATATGTATATGTTTCTGATCAAATGAAGCTCTGATGTTGATTATTAGTCCTCCTTGGATTTCATGGAGGGTCTACCTGTCTAGCGCCTATTCTGTGTGTCCATGTTCAAGGAAGGCCAATTCCCCCTCGTCATTTCATATTTCTTCATACATCTACCTTTCCTTACGAAGTCCCTATATAAATGAAAACGTCTACAAGCTATTCCCACACACATATATATAGTAGAGAGATAGAGAGATGCCTGGCAAAAGCATGTGAACGCTCACATCATGAACAATAATGGTATTAATGCCTAACAGTTGGGTTACCAATGTTGGTCTGACATTCTTGAAAAAGTGAGTGCATGAGACGCTGCCCCTCTGCACTTTGGGTCTGCCATCTAGGCCATCAATCATTCACATAATACACTTATAGAGGGGACATACAGTGGTGCATATACACTTATAGAGGGGACATATTTCTCACTTGCAGTCATAGGGCCTCAGGGTGTCAACTCCAATGTCATTTACCCCAAACGGATAATATATATATATATATATATATATATTCCCAAGGTTTCAAATATCCATTTGTCATCAAAAGACATTGAAATGCCTAGTTGGGAGCTAGATATTTTTCTAACATTCTGTTTTCCAAAGCAAACATTGAAGATGCGATTAAAAATCAATTTCAAATGATAGCATAACTGGATGAGCCGGTAAATTTATTGAGACTGATATTAGTTTATTATACACACACACACACACACACACATATATATATATATATATATATATATATATATATATATATATATATATATATATATATATATATATGTATAAGAGTTTTATGCTGATGGTATTTTGTCTGATGCTTAAAAATTAATTTAAAAAAATCATCACAATTATTAGTTATGATGCAGAGATGTTCATGATTTTTAATGATAGATTAAAATGCTTTTGACAATCAAACTTTCATTTTTAACCATGTAGCTAGCATCCTGGCCGGCCGTATATATGACTGAGGTGAATGTTGAAACTAATTTGAGATGTTCATGCGGAAATGGCCGGAGAAACGCAGTATATTGTGTCACGTCTCTCCTCGAAAAGTACTCTCGTCCGTTTCTGTACACAGCCACCGTGAAAGGATGATTGGTCCCATATGCACTCGGCAAAACATATTCATAATTTCTTACCTAACAAAAGCATGTTGGTCAAATTAGAATCTTATTCAGCGTGGACCCTTTCCTAGGAATAAACCCCTTGCATTATGTGTTTCCATTCAAGAGTATTCTTTTATAAAACATTACAATATATATACCCTTTCCTAGGAATAAACCCCTTGCATTATGTGTTTCCATTCAAGAGTATTCTTTTATAAAACATTACAATATATATATATATATATATATATATATATATATATATATATATATAGAGAGAGAGAGAGAGAGAGAGAGAGAGAGAGAAATATCCAGCCGTGTTGATCAAGCGGCAGACACAAAAACGAAAGAGCAGTTGGACGTAGACGGCCTAGTCTGCAGCCTGTAGGACCAAGAGTGGGCTAAGACAGGTCAGGCAGTACTCAAGCTAGGCCCCTATGATAAGGTGACCAAAGTTATCTCGTCGTCCCGGGAGGCCATTACCGTGACCTGTGGTGAAACCGATAACCAAGTGGCCGGCATGAAAAGCAGGATGCCGCGCAACACTAATTTCAAAGTGGCTAGCCTCACGACTGGGCAAGTAAGCTCTGGTTTTGTGCGAAGATCATGATCATCTTCATCATGTGTTGTCATTTTCTTGGTCTCATGAAAGTTCCAACCTTGTGCATATTCCGAACTCATGGAGCTGGTATTGTTCGCCATGATAGAGGCACCATGGTGGCCTGATCGAGAGAGAGAGGGAATAGTTGCTTCTACGCTAAGAATTCGTGCAGAAGAACCTGCAGCAGGGAAAGACATAGTTTTCCTTGATCATGTGTCCGCCATGAATTTATGACCATTTATGGCAAACATTCGGACATGTGTCGAGTGAGAAATTAAAAATATTGTTCAAGCAAAAGATCATGCCCGTCAAGCCAAGAGCTCCGGTCCAATCTCCGGACTGTTTTCCGGTCATCTCGAGTTAAAGCCTATCCGCATTTATGTCTGACCAATACTATCAGCAGGCCAGTAAGAAAATGTGCACCACCAATAAAGAGAAAAGTTTGAATGCCGTAGCTTGGTTGACCGTTTGCTCCTGGCTGCCTGGCCTGCTGCTGCAGATGAAACTGACACCCACCAAATTTGAGCGAGGATTTAGGGGAGCTAGCTGCTGCTTGGTCCTTTTCAGATGCCAATTAAAGGGCTACAACAGTGCCAGAAATCCCAAAGTCCGTGAGTCTACCGTCTCTAAGTAAACAAACTTGAACTTCACTTCTCTCTCTCTCTCTCTCTCTCTCTCTCTATATATATATATATATATATATATATATATATATATATATATATATATATATATATATATATATATATATATATATATATACATGAAACTTATATATCTATAGTTTTCACTTCGTAATTTTGGCCCAGACTGCATTCAATAATTGAAACAAACTAAAATTTAATACAACTATCAAATAACATGTTACATGGTCGTGTGTTGGAGTTTCAGGAATTATGAAATGTGCATTTGTCTCTTGCGGGTTTTGTATGTATGGATAAGTATCCGAACACGGTTCGACACTCGGACCTATGGTTTTGGTTCGACACTCAGACCTATGGTCTTGTAGATGCATGTGACCAGCTTTCAATATTTTATCAATAGAGTAACAAAAATTCAGCTTGTTAGACTGACGTAGAGGACGTCCTTGGCTTGCCATGCATCAATCGGTTCTAGTAGTTCTTAAGGCTTTTTAAATGAAAACTTTGCATGAATTGATAGTGTACTTCTTTCTAAGCATCTCTCTTTCGAGTTCCTTTTACCGCCGTATGACGGTTCACATGTTACTCCCCTAAAAAGAGGGGTGCCCACTTTGTGTACATTTTTTATATGACAACTTGCGGGTCATTTTGATTCAACATTTGATAAGACAAGTTATTCGGGGTAGAACTAAGAAGAGGAGGTGCGGTAAATTAAGATACAAAATCAGTTGGGTAGTGAAAAGCAAATGGTGAAAGATGGAGGGTGAATCAAGAAAATCTATCTTTGCATACAAATTTAAATGGTAGCGTTGCATTTCGTATTATTTCCTGTGCCGAAGTCATAATCTTGCATATATTAATGAGTCAGTTCTTCTTAATCTTGCAAAACACTTGTTCTCAGAATGAAAAATGAAAAGTATCGATATTTATAAGTCACCTAAGACATTTGCGAAGAATACTTTTAAAAAAGTGCGCTCCACTTTTTTTTGTTGGAATTAAAAAAAAAACGTGCACATGCCATGTGTTGTCAGGACCTGGTTATATGCGTGTGCATAAAAAAAATTGTAAAAACTAAAATGAAAATAAAAAAACTAAAAAGAACATTTTTAAAAAAAATTACTTAAATGTTCCTTCCATTCTTATGGCTTGTACAGTTTGCGTGCGCCTTATACCCTGTGTTGCTGTTCACATTGTTTAGCAAGGCAAATGGAACGGCAAAGTGAAATTTTCTATAAGTTAAAACATAAATCAGACATATTTGTAAAAGTTAAGCGCCTTGTGGAAAATTTCCCCCCTTTTTCCTTCGCCGCCATTAAAATCCGCATCTCAAAATATCACGGTCGAATCAATGAGGATACTGCAAGATATGGACCGAATTTTTGTGACCTAACTCACGCTACGTTTAACCAACCCCCCAGCTCAAGCACCTTGCATGAGCACGTGCAACACTTAAGCACAAGATTCGCACTTGTGCATGTGCAGTATGTGTGTGTGTGCATGCGCGCACACGTATACATATAGATAGAAAAAGAAAAACGAAAAATACATGTGAGTGTCTGTGTGTGCATGCACGTGCATGTATACATATAGATAAAAAAAAACTAAAAAAAAAAGAAACAATTCCGGCCGGACAAGCAGGCAGTTGGTCATGAGTTCAAATTTCATTAGTCTCATTGAGATGATGTTTGCTAACATTTACATTGAAGACAAACAGAGGGCGCCAATTTCTATATCCAAATTGCCTTGACATTAAGAACTTTGTTGTTCCTAGTTGATGTAGCCGTCTTCTAGCTGCCATCAACATACATCACCGTCTCTTGTCAACCAGCTCGACATATTCCCATGTCACTCTCATGTTCTATATGAGCTATTTGGTAGCTAGGGTTTGCTAAGCAATTCGAAACTAAAGAGTGCCGGCATTAGGTTCGAAACTTAAGAACTACATGCAATCTATAAAATGGAACTGAGGGCCACATCACACCAGCCTCACAAAGTTTACTTATTTTATGTTAATAATTTCATATATTTGGTTGTTTATATATACAAATGTCCATTAATACATTAACGTTATTGAACTAATGCTTCCACCAACCAAAATTTCTGGCTCTGCCAATAAAAGGAACCTCTATCAAATCCAAATGAGAATCCTGAGAGGAAGATCGATTTGCTCCTTAAAATCTATGAGAGGGTGTTTGATAGCTTCAAATATGAGATCTAAGGTAGGTTCAGATCATTGAGAATCTCAAATATATAGATCAAGGTACCCCAAATATGAGGTTTTGATGGTAAAACTGAAGATTTCAAGTCCATGTTTTTTAGATAATTGCAAAATCCGGTATTTCTTTATACTATCAATCCCGCATAACAATGATCCCTAAGGTTTTCAAACACACCCTTAAATTCCAGGGCAAACTCTCCTCCTACCCTCCATTCTCTCTTCCCCCTTTGAGATGTACCAGTTTAAAGGCACATTGTAGACCTTAAAATTCATGAATTCAAATTTAACCCCCCCTCTTCAAAATAGATCAACATTTCAAAAATGAATACAAGGAGGCCAAACCTGTACCCTGTTTGGATGGGGGGCTTTTATCGTAGTTGGCTGGCGCACGGAGTTGGCTTAAGAGTTGCCTGAGTCAACTTGGATTGCTAGAAAACCTGGCTACGAGTCAAGGTTGGTCCGACCATCTCAGATTCACCATTAACTTGTCTTGGCTCACCCGATTGAAGTTATTTTAAAACTCGACTGAGTTTATGAGTCAACTCACCGACCAGAGCATGTGCCGATCTGAGTTTGAGTCCCGAATGTTTGAATCTATCATTTGCATGAGTGGTTACCTGGGCATGGGCCAACCCTAGACCAGCCCAGCCACTCAGCCGAGGTCGAAGCGAACCAGCGGGGTCAGGGTCCGCACGGTTCCATGATTGAGAGCGGTACGTCACCAATACGGTGGTCTGGCTTGCCTTGTCTCACACATTTTGTTTTATAATACGTGATGCATTTACTGCTTGTTGATTTAAAACTCAAAAGGGGCCGTACGCAGGCAGGAGTACAAAGATAAGGAGAGGGTTTGAAGGGTTGGGACCGTGCGTCCTCGGGACGTCCGCTCCCCCCCCCGATTCTCCCGCAAACTCATCGCCCCTACACCTGAGCTGGACTCCGCGGCCCTTTTCCCTCCCCAAAACCACCTTCTCCTTTGTTGTTCCGATACGGATATGCGGATCGGGTTCGCCTACCCCAATTTCAACTTCTTCGATTCGATATTCGACTCTGGTAACCAAAATTATGATCCAATTTTCCATTGAATCTGTACTATGATGATGTGTCCAAACATTGAATTCCAAATCCAATTAAATATCATTTCTCAAATCGGAATACAATTAAATTTTTATTCATTATCAGACCTTTTCGGTAGAATATTGGATGCAAATTTAATCCACCTATCACCATCCTTAAAAAGTGGGATATGTGATATGTTGCTAGGTAGATAGAAGTTACTCAAACATACTTTCGACCGTTAAAGTAAATTTTTTAAAGCATTCTCTAGGCAAAATTTGGCAAAAGATTAACTAGGAGCAATATTCCAATGAAGGATTGTTGGGAGATCGGCAATCCGCCTTTATTAAAAAAGGATCTAAGAACAAACGCCTAGCTAGAATGAATTCTGGATTCCATATAAGTGTCATAAACAGTGAGTTGAGTGGATTAAAAATGAATATCATGTGGCTTTAGACCTCGCTTTTTCACTTAAGTAGCTTTGATATTCTCTTTTATTTCACACACTTTCATTAATAAAACAAGATTCCTCCTAATAACGTGTGTCTTGCGTTAGAGGCATATATTGGTATCGCTACGTAGACTTCACAAGATTAAGGCTGGGCACCGGGCCGGGCTAAGCTGATAAGTTCCATTCGGACTCGATAATTTATTTTTAACCTTTTTATTAATATATATATATATATATATATATTTATTTATTTATAATATGTTAATATAATTAATTATATTTATATATTATTTTTATATTAAAAACTTTTTTTAAATTTAATCAGACCAGGCCTAGGCCGAGCTCAGGCTCTGGTTTTTTCGAGTCAGATAGAGCCCAGGCCCAGTTTTTGGATGTCAGGCTGGCCTAGCCCAATGCCGAGGCTTGCACATGACGCCAAAAGGCTAAAAATTTTGTGCACCAACAAGTTTTGAGATCCAATGCCAAGTTATTTGTTGAAAATATCGGCAATGCGGCAAATATAACATTTCGGTCGATACGGATCAGCTCATTTCATGTGATATCAGTGATTTAAAATTACTTTAATTTTCTATATTATTTTAGTAACATCTCAAGCGATAAGAGGTTTATTTAGCTAGCCGATACAGGCTGATATTTAGGTGAAGCAGTTTCGGGCCTCTTCTCGTATCGTTTTGTCGACTGAATGAGGGAGAGGGTGCTTTGGGGAGGGGCAATTCGGGCAGGACACAAAATGGCGTCGAAGCACTCGGCGATTAATCGCGTCATCGCGAAGATCTTTGAACGAGTCTCAGAAAAGCAAAGCCAGCCCTTGGGGGTGGTGGGGCCCACGGAAAACGCTCCCGACTCCTAACCATGGGTTAGCCCCATGGCGCCTTTACCGTGGTTAAATTGAATTTCCAGTTTCGAAAAGATCGACCTTTTTCTTTTTCAAAAACCCGCACATACTCACAACACTATAAAAGGAGCGTGCCGAGATCTCCACCTCCGCCTTCAAAGTCCCCGCCTCTCTCTCTCTCTCTCTCTCTCAGTGGGAGTACCCTCCTCTGTGCGTTCAGTCTGATAAGCTGCAGAAAACGAAGAACGGAGATATCTCTGAGTCCGACCGTCCTTTTCTCAGACGGAAGCTTGAAGCGAAGAAGTTGGATAATAGAGCGCACTCTGCGTGCCTCGATCTATCGTCCTTCTCTGGTTTTCTGTTTTCTTCTCTGTTGGTTTTTTGGAGTGCCCGGAGATTGTTGACCGGCGCCGCTCGAAGTCCGGAGTTTTAGTCGCTTTCTGAGATCGAAGAAGAGGCTTTTAGTTTTACGACGGGAAAACGCTTTGAAGAAAGCGGATATCATGAAAGCCTCGAGTTTAGAGGTGGAGTGGTAGAAGGGAGATTGATCTCTCCCGGGAAACATATCTTTCCCTCTGCGTCTGTAACGTAGGAATCTCTCCATTGTTTTGTTTTCCTCTCTTTGCCTTGTTCTGAGCAAATTTGCTTTTGGATGAGGAGAGGCTTTTTGTTCTCCCTGACATTGATCGCACATTTCTGGCCCTTGTCTGATTCTTCTTCCTAAATCTTCTCCATATTAAGCTAGAGTTCGTCATCTCTGCTGAAACTGAAAGTTTTCATTTTGCTCCTACCGAACCCTGCCTTCTTCGCTTCCTTTCGAGAAAGAGTTTATGAAGCCGACTGTTAACAGTGCTCCGGGAATGAACTAGATTTTCATATCCCTGATATTCTTATCCGGGAGACAGAGAAAAGCAAGTAAGCAGAAGAGGGAAAGAAAAACTGCGATGGACGGGTTCGAGTTCGACACGGTGAAAGCGGAGAAAGCCATGGCCATGAGGAAGTTCAAGAGGACGCACCATATAGGCAAGTTCTTCAGGTGTGTGGAGGCCTTTCTTGTCCTCTTCTTCCTCTTTCCCTGGTTCTCCTCTCGCCTTCCGGCGGCTGCAAGGGCCTCCGGCGACTACCTCTGCCTCTTCCTCCACATGCTCGCCAGCCAGAAGGTCGTCTTCTTGATAGGCAACGCCATCGTCGTCACGCTCCTCGCAAAATCCGGCCTTCTAGGCCGCCGGCGCCTCTCCGGCGACCTCTACGACGAGTTCATCCGCAACAGCGAGCAAACGCAGGCCTCCCGCGCCTGGGAGGGGTGCGACGACCCTCCCGTGGTCCCGCCGCGCGCGGAGCAGGGGCGGGGGGAGGAGGAGACGGTCTTCGAGGACAAGCCTGTCTGCGTCGTGGAGCAGTCCCGAGAGCCGCACGCTTATCGGAGGAGCCTCTCGGAGAAGCAGGAGGCAACCTGTCGGAAAATCGGACGAGAGCTGCGGAGGACAGAGACGGAAAAGAGCATGCGGGAGTTGAACCCGCCCTTGGGGGCTTGGTCCTACGAGTACGATGAGGCCTATGTCTCGGTGCTGAGCAGTGAGGAGTTCCAGCGCACCGTGGATGCGTTCATTGCCAAACAAATTCAATTCCAGCGCCAGGAATCTCTCGCTCTGGTTGTTCAGAGCCAATGCGACTAGGATGTTAGAGTTCCCCAAAAAATCCTGTGGATTTTTTTGCTTCATCTAGAGTTGCTATTTTGCTTAAGCCCTCCTATAAATATGAAACATTATATATTAATTTACATAAAATATGCAGATGAAGAGAGTCAAAGTCTTATTGTAATTATCTCACTCTATCTGTCGTCGAGATGTAAAATGCTTCATTTTGTACACATTTATGTAATTGGTTCCGTAGCTTTCTGCTGCAACAGGGTAAATGCCAAGTCTTTTGGGATTAATGCCTTCCCTCTGCAATTCAATTTTCTTTTGCCTTCTGTTTTGCTCTTCCTGATTCCCCTAATGATCTTAATTAGGACTGAACCTGGCTGTAAAAGAATGCCTGTGAAAAGTGTCAGGACAGTGTCGGCATTGGAAAAGGGTACTCAATCAAATTTTTCTGGAACGTCTTACAGCGACTTTATCTTATTGTACTTTAGGGGGAACAAGGTGGATGGCGCGAGGAGGCGACAAGAGCATTCCTTCCTGGGAGCCGCTGCCCCCGGTATTTTATTGTCGAATTGTCAATTCTTACTCTCTTGTGATGTTTTTTGGTTTAATTTTGTTCTTTCAAGCCGCTGCTGGAACAATTATATTGTTTTCTTCTTTTCCATTTTTTCACCTACTCAAGCATGGGATATTGTCGATCCATTTGTATATTGTAGAGTGGTGACATTCTTCCCCCTTCCTCTAGTCCCTCCGCCCCTTTTAAAATGATTTTGCCCGTAATCTGCTTTGTGTGCTTCGAAGCACCGGCGAGAAAAGACAAAGAAATGCCCACGAAGCCGACGGAAATAACAGTGCCAGATAAGTCTGCTTCCATGAGAGTACTGTGTACTGAACCTAACCCCGTCGGCCGGATGCGTGCCGGGGGCCTAGACTAGGAATGTAATTAATGAGTCTTGTATTCTTGTAGATATTTTGGACTTGGGAGGGACTTCTTCAGAGGCTTTGGATTGTATAAAATATTAGTAATCACATGCCATCTCTATCTCTTCTCACAGTGTTTGTTGGATCTAATTATAAGAGTCTGGATCTGGAAGCTTTCATCCCTTTCCCAGTGGGCATCGTCTGAGCATGCTTGTCGCCTGCCAGGTTTGCTCCCTCCGCATGAACAAAATTCTTGGTGTTGGCTCTATCGCTTCGAGCCTCTTGCTGTTGGTTGCTTCTCTGAGCCTTGTCTCATTCCCGCGAGGATAAAAGCGACGTGGTCTTCTGATTTCCTCTCGGAAGGTGGGTCGTGCCGATAAAAGATTAGTGCGCGGGTCTCTCATGTCGGGAAAACTTTAGCATCACGGAAACAGTGAATAGTTAATTTATTTTATTTTCACAGTACCCAAAACACACACTCTGTCTCTCTCTCCCCCTCCCTCTCTGCACGTTGATTAAACAGTCAATGGATTGGGCATCATAATTGTTTATGCTTTTGAAGATTAGCATCTGATTCCATTAAGATAGAAATGCCTGAGGTGAATGGAGGGAGGATACCACAGTGCACGCAGTAAGGGAATGGATTCCTCTCCTTGCTGGCAGCGTTTCCCCATCCTTTTCATGGTTCGCATAGGGCGCAGGCATGGAGACCCACAGGCCCCCAAAAGTCAATTTTCATGGTCCCTCTCTCTCTCCCTCTCTGGTATATATTATATGCCTAACCCAATCAGCAAAACTACATGACAAACGTCGAAAGGATGCCAATATTTACTAACTGTTCACTTTTTTTTTTCATTTTTTTTCTCTTTCTTATTCCTCAGAAACATTTAAAGAGCGTCTGATTTGCATATTTTGGTAAGTGGAGAGTGGGGACTGCCTTTAGAATCGGGGGATTCGAGCACATGGATGCAGGATTTTCCAGTACTGTAAAAAATCACAGCCTGTAATTTCACACCCTGGAACTTTCTTGGTCGCGACAGAACATATATTAATGCATAAGAGAAAGCACAACGCAATTGTCGAATTTAGGTTTCGATCCTGTAGAATATATTACTTATAAGGTACAGTTTTTAGTTCTGACCTAAAGTATATATGGACACAGTGTTCTTCACCTATATAAACCATAAAAGGAGATTCATGCCAAACTGTAACAAAAGCAAGTATTTTGGTCCACCAAATTACCTTTTCATGAGCTTAAACATATATATCCGCATGTATGCATGCACTATGCATGGCAGGACATGCAGGCACACAGAGATATATACACAGCAAGTGTTGTCACAAAATGACACGGTTGCTCCTTTATTTTAATCACTTACTGTTATCAACTCCTCCACCACCGCCGTCACTGCCACCACTTTTGCTGCCATTTATACACATATTATAATTAAAATAGCAACAACAATACTAGTTTACTACTATTATGCATGCCAATGAAAAACGGTAAAGCTGGTTGGAGACGGACATAAAATAATGAGAAATCATGCCAAACCAGATGAGGGAAATTGTTTGCATTTAAGATTGGTTCATATCAAAATACAATCCTGCTTTTGCTGTGTTGATAAAGTGAGGTCAGATTGCTTAGACAGTTCTATACCCACTCTTTGTTTTTTCCCCCAAAATGTGGTTACAGTTCAAATATTAACGCCACTCTCCCTCAAAAATCCCATCCACTTGCTCCCTGGAATATATTCCCCCTTTCTCTCGGTCTTGAGTTTTTACGTGAAAGAGTTATTTATCCATATGTACACAGACAAACGGCGAATTTTTGTTCGCGGAAGAAAAGAGAGGAGGAACCAAGAATATTTTTTTGTTCCTGTCTGATTTTGATGCGAACTCTTTCTTTTTCCTCTAGAAAACGCGAAGAAATAATTCGCATCCTTCCAATATATTTGCAATTGTGGGTTTCATTTTTGGTTTGATGGAGAAGGCAGCAGCTTTAATATGCTCAAGTACCAAAAGTGACCCTTTGTCTTGACAGGCAAATTCTAGAAGGCCTCCATTGGGATTGGCTGGGGACAAAAGCTTCAAGGGGTGTTTACTGTGGGCACTGGTTTTCTGGTGTTTGATCGAGAGAGAGGGGCGTGGCCTTCACCTTTTTCCACTACCCAGGCGGCCATGAGAGGCCAAAAGGCAACAAGGATCTGCAAAACAAAGAATCCACTCAGGTCATTACCCTTTTTAAAGGGACCTCAGCACAATGCTTCTCTTTTCTCCCTGAGAGGTTCTACCTGACCTGGTTCGATGCTTGCTGCTCTTTCCTTTATTTATCCCTTTTCTTGCCTCCATATTGCACCATAATGTGCCGCAGACTCTCTCTCTCTTCCTATATATATGTATATATACATATTGAATGGTGACTCCAGATTTCCATTAGTCACCCAGCTATTTAATTAGAGAAGTTTGATCGATTATGATGGATGGTTAAAAGAAAAAAAAAAGAAAAAGAAAAAATGACAGATATTTTCATTATCTAGTATTAATTCACACCTTTTATCTTGACTTTCCTGGATTTCAGACTGCTTCTTAAGAAAAAGGACCCCACATTTAAGTTCACCATGTTCCTGGTCCTTTTACTCTCTGTCTCTCTCTCTCTCCATGTTTGCATGATTGAGAGTAGGTAAGGAGGAAAGAGCAAGGAAATATACCGAGGTACAGACGGGGATTCTGTAAGACACATTTCAAGGAACATATATATCAAGAAACGTAGCCTACCTGCCAAGCATATCCTATTCCTAGTCTGCCACTTGCCATGACCCTTCGTTTTACATCGGCCTCTCCTGCAACTTCCTGCGCACAGTCCACAGACTTGACTCCACGAATAAGCAGGAGGCCCACCCCTTGTATATTTATTTTTGTTCTGAAAGGACACACACCCTCCTCCCTTCTCAATGCCTCAGCAGAGGCCTTAATTTACAAACACTTTCTTTTGGATGAGGATCCAAGTAAACGTCAATGGCGGAACCATGCATTGAATTTGCAAATCAAGTGTTTGTACATTGTCTTGCCTGAAGAGACCACCAATTCAACTACACACTAAATGTGAGATTTGGTTTCTTTGGTAATATCTCTTGGATGACTTCATACTGTAGTGTTTTGTAGTTGGCCGTATGGGCAGTAGTCAATTATGTCGCAAGAAGGAAAACGATGTTTATTGAAAGGTTCTTCACTCGAGCACAAAAAAACAAAACACTCATTTCTCAGTTAGGCTATTAGAATCATCATCCATATGAATCATGATTGGTGTCATATGCTTGTAATCAACAAACTGCGACTCTAAGAAAATCATTGAATCACCTCTCGAAGGATCGAGATCCAGAAAGCATGTTTAATATATTTAAGAGGGCATTGTGCATATGGATACGTTTCCTGTCTACAGAAAGTGTAAAAAGTTCAGCACCTAGTTCCAGAATCTTAAATACATTCGGAAGAATATATTCTTATTGTGTTGGGCACTAGTTAGGTTTCCTAGTTCTCCAAGGTGCCTGATAGCTTTCACACATAATTGAAGAAAACTGTTGTGTTTGTATTTGTCTATATGACTACTACAGGTGGAGGAAAACAGAAGGTGTTTGAGATCAGAAAATCAAGCTGCCTGAATCAATTCCCAACTAATCTTGCCATTCTATATGGAAAAACTCTGTTTGAAGCGTTCCAGGGTCTATTATTTCCCTTTCAATCTTATTAGAGGTAGCTTATCAGTTGTACATGTAATTGCTGGATTGTTCTACCAAGCATTTGAAATTTAGTTTGATAGCTAGCATGGTTTCATATAATACCAAAAACACAGTGTACTGTTTAGACAAAAGATGACTATTCTGGTTTTTTCTAGGAGATGATAATGACATGCCAACATCCATTTACTCAACCTTTTCCCTTTCCTGTGTTATCCCAGCGACATGGTTGGTCACCTTTGTGGAAAAGGCAGGTATCCTTTTCTCTAGAAAAGGAATTCTTTTTTCTCATCCTTGCAAGACCACCATATTAAGCAAAGCTAAAGTATGTGCATCTGGTAACTCGTCCTCCATCACTAGATCTCCACTTAATTCCCCAATGAAGCCATAGACAATCTCATCGTAACTTAAAGAACTATTACCAGTAAAGCCTACACAGAAAAAGATGATTATAGATTAGTCAATTAGATTTCCAACTAAAGGACAGGTGCTTTTGGGGCCCTGACAGCAAACTTAGGCCGAGTGCTAAAGGTGTTTCAGTGGGTGATGTGCCACGTGTCAAGCAGTGATTGGAGCAACTACTAGATATGAAGAAAAAAAAGGGAGGAAGGGGAAAAGGAAAAGAGCAACAGGACCATGAGTGAAGCAGAAAGCCTAAGCAACAGGGAGGAATCACTCAAAGAGGAAGGCTGAATAAAAGTTTTGGATCCTAAAATGGTGTTGTGCTGGGGCCTTTCACCCCACTTTAGACTGTTAATGGGGAACAACGGGCACCATTGAGATAAGAATGCCACTCCATCTCTTGTTGTCTGTGGGCTGTAAGAAATCATGACCTTTCTATAACTCTTTAAACCAATGCATTGATTTTGATGCTTCTCACGATTACATGATAAATGCGCAAAATGCTTTTCCTTTTTTAAGCATAGATTGTGAAAGAAAATTCTGAATTTGAGATCACAGAGAGACAGAGAGAGAGGGAGCAGGGTGGTCCTGAATTACCAACGTGGATCTGATTTCTGATGGGATGGCATGAGTGATGCAGAAGCTGATCCAAACTCACCTTTCTCTTGCAAAAAATCATTAATTTGGACCTACATTTGGATAATGATTGTTGGTAATCTTAAATATGCAAAAGAAATTTAGTTTTCTTGGTAGAAGGATTATCTTGAGAACGATCATATTTATATTTAGCTTAGGATTATTTTCTGTGAAATTTGCTTTGTTTTCCTTAATCCCTCAGAATTTTCATTCAGTTTCGCTATTTTTTCCTTGTTTTCTTAGTCAAAGGTGGAAGTTCATAGCAGTGGAACTCATCTTTTTTTATGCAAGTAATCACATCTGTAAGAAGTAACAGGTTGGCAAAATTCCTTATCCATCCAACTGGTTTGAATGTAACCTTCCCCATGACTGCTTTCTGAACTTCATTCCTTTAATTGGTCAGCTGTTTGCGATGATCAGCCATGTAAAATACAAACATGGTAAGAAATCAGGGTCAGTAACTGTTGAATAGGTTAGGAAAATTGTCAGCTATGAGATTGAAGATATTGGATTGGAAACTTAAATTGAACATCGAAAGGGAAAAATATCTTGTTTTCCGTGAAATAGGGGAAAAGATCTTGGCATTATCAGTTTAATGGTTGCAGCTAATTTGCTGCAAACAAGTTACTGCAAAAACAAAAAATCAGGTCTGACCACTATGCAGAAACAGAAGAGCAAAAAATCAATAAGCCAAACTTTTGAAGGAGACCGAGTTGTTTACAGATCTCTGTCGCTTTTAACTCATGTAGGCTGTTACCCGTCGAATTGACACTTGAGATTTCAGTCTGGTTTTGATAAAAATCGGCCGGTTTGATCCAAGTTCTTGTATGGTGGCCACAATATTTCTTCATTGGTATGAAATCGACATTCTACTGGTATGAACCAACATTTGTATGCCTAACTAGAAGTCCAACTTGGCTGATCCATCTGAATTTCATGAACAATCTTGGCCTACTTTGCTCTTCATAGTCTCTTGATGGTTAAGTTTCACATGCTTCAGGTTCATGATCTTAAGCAGTTGGACTCAGTTGTTTGTGTGAACCACAAACTCACACCAACCATGGATGCAAACAGAAAGGTACAACGTACCTAAAGATCTTCTAAGATTGGAAATGTGTCTAGTGAGGGGAATCAAGCGACGTCACAGTTCTGTCGATCTTAACATCAAATCTACTCCCTCAAGTCGTCATCAATGAGCAGGGATGGTCTTCCTGTGGGAAATATCTTTCTCAGTGGGGAGCCGTGACTCAGTTCACATGAAACTGAAGTTTTGCAGAAAAATATTTATTGGTTCCGACCTCCGAATCCCAAATGAGGCATCGGTTTCAGTGGCCTCCATGAGAAAGACACCGTGTCTGATGAAAAAAGAGGTACAAAATGCCGGCGAAACAAACAGGCCCTCGACGAATTTGGCATGTTTGTGATCTCATGGCCGCCTAAACAACAAAGATATATAAATAGGGGATTAACCAACAAGTTTACATTTGCACCAAACAAGCTGTCGTTGGTTGTCCAAGAAAAGGAAATCTTGAAGGGCCTTAAATAGATGGGACAATGAGAGGAAACTGCCAATCACTGAATTTCTAAAATCTGAGAAGAGGCATTAACAGCGGACTGCAATCACCTTCTTCTTTTCCTTCCTCACCAAGGAAGAACAATCTCGTGGCCGAGACATGAATGGTTCGGGATTCCTTGGGTAATCACTTGGGATCCCCGCTTATGGAAGCGTTCGTTCAATAATCTTACAGTAAAGGATAACTGTTATGAGTTTCGAACTCGCAGTTGCCTAATTATCCGTAGCAATGCTGTATACATAGGTTTCCAAGGCGTATCGGAAACCTTAAACCAAACACTATGTGAGCCGATACACATCTGCTCGCATCGGCCACTTTTGTAGATTAGGAAAAGAAAACAAGTTTGTTTTGTTACTGATCTACTGAAATATATACGCCCATACACGCAACATGGTCCTAAAATTACTCGGCATTTCGCATCGCAGAGATTCATGTTCATAGATTCAGTATGCTGCATCCTTTCTAGCACACTGCCCATTTTGTAGATTTTCTATAAGTTCTTTTTACAAACAGACTGATCTTAAATGAGGTAAAGTGCAGGTTTGAGGAGAACATTTGGAATCAAACTCGATTCAAGTTGAAATTTTTGATGGAATTCAAATCATATTACTTTTAACAACTGATTAGAAAGTGATGCATGAATGAGTTGAGCGAACTAACTGAAAAGGAAAAGATCCCAGGAGGCTGAATGCGCGGAAGGAATTGACAGAGAAAAGTTCATACTTTGGAAGATCAAAACAAGAGGCTTCTGATTTTCTCTACCCACTCGTGGCTTTGTCAAAGCTCGACATTTTGAAGGAACCCCACATCTAATTACTCGTCAGTTTAATCATGCTATAATATTAATTAGAAGGTCACAGCGTGCTTGTACGCTAAGCCGTAGAATTTGCTGGGATGTTTGTCTAAGATAGTGGACGGGGTTTAGTTTTTCAGGTCCTGGTTGCAGAATGGATCGAAGATTGCCCATAGTTCTTTGTTAGATTTCTCAGGGTCAAAAATTCAGGTTGGCAGAAAGTTTCTGCGGACAAAATTTGCCAATTATTTTCTATCAAGAAAGGATTCAAGCGACATTGATTCATGATTATGAATGACAACCTTTCCAATGTCCATTATAATCTCCTTGCATTTCCGCTTGACGTATCTGCGAAAAAAGGGTCCTCAGAAAAGAAAACAAATACAGTGACAGTTGTTCGAATTCAAGACTACTGGTTTTAATAGTTTTATTGGTGATGTATATGTATCGAATATAAGTTATTTATTTAAAATGAAATCCAAATATTTATCTGTCATTTTCTAAATGCCAACCTTTTAACCAGATCTTAAGCGGAGAAACACCGATATCTAATCTTTTCAATAAGTAGAAATGCAAATACGGCGATATATATTTGGATTAGAGAAAATTACCTGCATCCAATCTGCAATTCTAAAAAGTCAGATTTTGACTAGCGATATAACATCCAGCCGAGGCCCGAGGGCCTTTTATTCCTTTTACTGAGCAGGGTCGACCTGCAGGATTTCTGACTTGCACGGTTTAGCATGTAGGCGCAGCAAGGAGGGCCTTAATTCTGACGTGCTTGCCACCGCCAGCAGGAAGACGTGCCAAATGTCTGCGGAGACAAGACGCTAATCTCTCTCACTCTTTCTCCCCCTCTCTGGTCCTTCATATCTGTGTATCTACTCTTTCCTTCCTCTTGTTTTCTCCTTCTCTGTCATTCTTGTTGAGTTGCGTGCATTGAGGACCAGCTCGCGCAAAGAAAGGTACCGATGTCTATCTGTTAATTGCACTGTTGGTTACATCTCCACAGGAAAGCTATATCCGTCTGCATGATTCTATGTGATTAATATTGTGCATCTGTATTTCTATGAGCTTGAGTCGGATGATGTTCCTTATATGCAAATATGTTTTGATTTATCTCGTAGACATCACTGTCGTATGTACATGCCTGTCTATCCTTCCTCTACCAGCTTTACTTAGATCATGATAATTGTTAGTTAATGCCCTTGCATGCCATCATATCTCGTAAGCACGAGCGATGCATAACCTATGCATCCCCCTGCTTATCATATAGCTTAAAGAATGGAAATGAAGAATCGAAGCGTGTGATGGGGAACGACTGATTTATCTTGCTGCCTCAATGTTGCTTCCCCCTTTTGACCTGGCATGTGCAGAAAGTAGTAATGATTGAAAAAAAAAATGGAAAGCATACCTTGGGCCTTCGCCGGTGGCCTTGTCGATCACCGGAGTTGGCCACTGAAACCGGGCAGGGCAGGCGGGAGGCACTGGCTGTTTATTCTCCCGCCGAACCCAAAACCTTAAAACCCTGAGTAAAGAAGAAGGGAAAACAAAAATGAAAATAAAACAAATGAATGAAGGAATAAATGAAAACTCACCATGGGTTTGGCAGGCGCCGTCCCACCGTCGCTGGCTGGAGCTGCCAGTGGTTGCCGGAGGTGGCCGGAACAGCCGTGAGAAACTTCGGTCGGATAAAAAAAATCGAGAGGAGAGAGAAAGAGTGGGTGAAAATGGCAGATCGGGCTTGAGATGGGGTTTATATACGTTCGATACGAAAATTTTCAAATCCGCGCCTTCAGAAACACTTTGTGATTAGTTTGTGCTTAACTCGCCTCATTTTCTGAAAAATAATTGCAAAAAATGACTCGCGACCCTTTATTTTACAATGTTAATAACTTTACATGTTAATAAATTTTAAAAGGAGTAACTTCAAATTATGTAAAACACGTTTTGCCTCGTTTTACATGTATCTTATGTTAATAATTGCATACAGATATAAATTTGGAGAAGACTTGATTAAAATTATGCATCCACATGTATATTATTATGATATTATGGCTTTGCTAACTAATGTATATGAATCGTATGATGGTCATTTCTAATACTTTATTTACTCTGATTGAGCATACACATTTATGCATGATTAGTGGTTGCGAAGAGTTTTGCATTATGGCTGTAAGCATACCAACAGATAATAAATAATGCATGCATGTGCATAGACATCCATGTATTGTGGTTGTAATTGCCTGTTATACGTTTTCATCATCCATATGCATATTTTATATTGAAGATATGTATTAAATCTGTTGATTTCATGTGGTGATAAGGTATGTCAGAATAAACCAATTGTAGACATCGTACTGACAACTTCATCAAGTTCTCATCCCTAATTTTCCCTTTGAGGAGATCGTGAATAGAAAATATGGTGACAAGGCTACTGCACTGTACGATGATCTGATGCTACCCAACTGAACCCTGTTATGATTTGGATTTTGCAATATTAAATGTCCTAGACATTTGTATTCTCTACCTTTCATGAAACATTTACTTAGAAGGTTTGTTTTAATTTATTAATTAAATGTTGGCAGTTTGGAGTTAATTGGTAATGATGTCTAATGGTATTACAAGTTGATTTTTTGAAAATTTATTTCCATGTGCTATGATTTTTAATTCAAAACGATTTTGGATTTTGAAAAAATAGGGTCGTCACATGGTCTGCCTATATTCGGTTGAATTTTGGTTATTTATCTTTTTCTATGTTTGATTTTGATCTTGTTGCATATGGTTCCTCTGTTTTCTTTGCAAAATCAATGTCTTGGCAATTTTTGTATTCCACCTCTATAACAGGTTCTGAGGTTAGCACCATCTCGCTGAAACTTGTCATATTTGTAGACTGTAAGTTCTTCTTTTAGCGAGACGAAGCTTTCTCCTTTTCCACTCTCTCACGCGCCGTGACTTCTATCTTTCGGTAGTCATTAAGTTACTGTTTTTCAGAGTTGACTTCCCTGTGTAGGTTTGGGATTATGGGTTTTTTCTATCCTTACGAATGTGCAGTGGCTGCAGTTGTTCATCAATATGGAGCTGATTCTGGAAGAAAAGGATGCAGATGATTGGCTATATAGGGGAGAAGGAGCTGCCAATCTAGTCTTGGGATATTCTGGTTCTTCATCTGCATTTGTATGTTGATTCTTGGAGCTTTCCATACTTCAACTTTTGTTTCTAGTTTTGTGCAACTGCTGTATTGAGTGCTTGTCCTTCAAAATATCAGCTCATCGGTTCGCTTTTATAACTTCTAGCGTTATATTTTCGGCTGGTCTGATGCTTACAATTCGTTAATGTTTTTTTTCAAAATGTTCATGGTTATTTTACTTTGCGTTCTTATCCACTTCTGGATATTTCAGGTTGGCAAAGTCATCCGTGTCCCAAAGGCTTCTCTAAAGAAATCTGAAGCAGTCACCAGTGCTACAATCTTGACCACACATGAACAGCTTCTTTGGAAAGACATGCCAGAACTTGTGATATGCTCTTCAAAAGAAATGATCTCCCACTTTTTTGCCCTGCACGTAATGTGCCCTTTGTTAGGTTACACACATACTGATGCAGGGGTAATCTTTAATAACTAAGAAACAGTTACTGTTTTCAGATATCATTTTTTAATACATGATGATTTTTCTCATGTTATGTTCAAGAAGATAAAGTTGTTATTCCATTCAAGAAATTAAAGTTAGGACATGTATAAACAAATTAAATTTAAGAAATTTTATGAGATCGAAATAACTATTGCAAAGTTCATGATAGCACATCAAGTTATTGGTCACTTTTATACCATTTTTGCCATTTTTCTGTTTTAGTTCAACGGTTGGGCATTGCCAGAAAGCAGCTCCTTTGGTTTATTGAAGAAGATATAAATTATTTGTAATTTGTTGTATTTTGTGAGATTATGAGACAAATGTTCAACAATTATCCTTTCATTTTTTCCCTTATAAGATGGTAATTTTGTTTTTACTGTGCTTGAAGTTCATTGCTGTTCATTATGGAAAACTAATCAAAACTTCTGCAAAAATGCAAGAAGCCCAAGATAAACTTTGTTATTCGGATTGAATTCCAAAACTATAATGAATCATAGAAATGGCTTGGGAAAGAAAACTCTTCATGGTCTCTGCGTCTGTTTTCGAACATGACTACATAAGTTCTTCAGTCTTGTCTATCTTAATTGTAGTAGCTCAATTCACTCTCACACCGGGCTCGGGCCCCTTGGTCTGACGGATCCTAACATGCTCCCTAGCAGTTTCAGTTCCAATCCGAAGAAAAACTAGGAACCATGACAACTAATCACTTAACAACTCTCCCAAGATTTCTCACAATCATAGATGCATGACTAAACTTTTGCAGTGTTATAATCTACACCTTTTAATGCACACGTGTCCGCACGTGTGGGACCTTAGGTCCAAGTTTTGAACTGGCTTTGATACTACTATAGCAACCCAACCCACTCTCCACTCCTGGCTCATGTGAGATAGTTATTTATATGCATAAAATATAAACTAGTGTACAATAGGACCTAGAATGTATTTTGTCTTGTCCAGTACCCATGCCCATGTGTGCCTATGTCAACTCGTGTACAACACCCGTTTTGTTACACATCCTTGCAACATAGTCTATACCTTGCTAACATGGAAATCATTCAATGGCTGGAAAGTTTTGGTTCTTGTTATGCAATATGGCAATCACCATCTTCTTAAAGTGCAGTTTAATATTAAAGAAGCCTTTGATGGGTTTTGTAAAAAAACAAGAGCAGATGTGTCTTTATTTCTTTGAGAATGATTTTTCATGATCTATGGATTGAATAATTTGTTCAAGGAGCATATACTGGGAATTGTTAAATTTGCACTTCAGCTTTTATTCTTCTGTTTGATTCAGAGATCATGCGCTTCATGGTCCTAATTTTGGATAGCCTTTTTCTTGAACTTGTCAGAGGCTGGTCCGAGTATCAAAGGAATTCCTTGAGGAAGTGGAGAAGAGGATTATTGGCCTGCGCCCAGTTTGGCGTGTTGACGCTGCCAAAGTCAACACATTCTGTGATTATGCTCTTCTTATGTCTGACCATTCTTTATTTTCACACGGTAAAGATAATTCATGTGCATTTTTCAAAATATGTGACTGTGGTAATGTAACTGGTGTATGTTATTTTGTTGTATTAATTGTTTCTGTGGGCTACTCATTTCAATATTTATCTCTAGTACATTTCCAGCAATTCATCTGGCCTGAGCAAATTAAATAATGTGAAAGCAGTTTTATGTATTCAGTAGCGTGTCAAGTGTGAATACTGAGGATTAAGAAAAAAAACTATATTGGGAATCATAAATTCAGCATTTCTTGCTTCATTGTCTGTTGCATTGTGACTTATCATGAACTTGAAGCACCCTTAATCTATACAAGCAGCTAATAAAGAATTTTGAAAATGCTTCTTAGATGGACACATTTCTGTTTCTTTCTGTAGGTTCTTTTGTTTTTCATGCTTCCAGTTTTTTCTTTTTCGCTTTTTATTTTCTCACTTGTGTGCAAGCCTCAAGGTGGCTTTGTTCTGTCATTTCAGGTCTGCTGTCAGAGAGCCACTGCATTGCTGTGGAAGTAAAGGTGTCTTTTCTGAAACTTTAGTAAATAAGTCCTGTTCTGCTTTGCTGTTTCCTTCCATTGACACTCTCATCTTGTGACCTCTTTTCTTTCCTTTTCCCCTGTTCGCTGCCCATTGGGTTACAACTAACCAGCCAAAATGTGGATTTCTTCCTTTCTCAAGTTTCATAGCCGAAGCAAATGCTATCAAGAAGAAGGTCTCTCGTTTCAAAATGCACCAAGCCCTGAAATTTCATCAAGGAGAGGTATTGATTCTCTCAAATTGCTATAGAAGTCTAGATTTAAACCAAACTGCAACTGACTTTGAGAGGATTTTCATGAAGTTGAAGTCTTCGGTTACAAGGTTCACAAATTTCAAGTTGCTACATTATTTACAACTATTTGCTAATATGTCATGCTG
Source organism: Nymphaea colorata (assembly GCF_008831285.2). NCBI lineage: Eukaryota > Viridiplantae > Streptophyta > Magnoliopsida > Nymphaeales > Nymphaeaceae > Nymphaea > Nymphaea colorata. The sequence goes on from NC_045139.1 coordinate 379,183, forward strand.
CTTTTACACGTTACAAATTTCACACATTGTAATTGCCTTCGACTCCTAAACAAGTTGTTCTTTGCTCCTTTTTCATGTGAACCTTTGTACACTCTTTTGCTTTCTTACCTGGTTGCACCAAGCAGACAAATAGTTAGTTTGGAAATGGATTTCCAAAAGCTCCAGAAAGCTTGACACTTTTGGGAGTCTTGTTTGCTAGTTCATGTCTTGGTAGGTTTTCGTCATACATTCTCGTCTCACCCATGATTCCTGCCTGGTTTTGTTTCAGATATCAGAGTTAAGCCTATATGATCCGCTAGGTTTATTCTCTGGATCTAGAGAAAGAATGTCCCATGCTATTGAATCTCTCTTCACTACTCCACAAAACAATTTTCGTGTGTTTTTGGATGGATTGCTCATTTATGGCGGCTTGGGTGGTTACTCTGAAGCTACATGTTCTTTGATGGATGCATGTGAAAGAGGCAAAGAATTTGTGGGTATGCTTGATGGTGTGATCAAGGCTAGCAATGATATGCGTCTCTCAAGCTTTATAGAACTGGTTACAGAGGCATTTCACCATTCTGGAGTACTAAATAAGCTTCTTGAGGTTCAAAAACTTGACCTATTTGATATCGAAGGGGCAATTCATGCATATTATGACATAATCTCGCAGCCATGCAACATATGCAAGAACTTGCATGATGAGGAAATGATACAGCGGTGTTCTTTCTTCCATTCTCTTCCATTGGAGGAGAGCTTAAAAATCGTAAGGGAGTATCTCATATCTGTAACTGCAAAAGATTGCAGTGTTATGATTAGCTTTCAACCCAGACGTGATGGAGAGATGGATGACATATATGACTCTATCTATCTGACATCAACAAGTCAAAGTTTCAATTACAAGGTAATAGTAATACTGAGGGTTTATTTCTGTTGTTACCATCATAGCTGTTCAAGCCTGGGCTAGCTAGCTAAGGTTTTACATAATAAATTAAATCATGTATAGTTATTTGTTTTACACGCTCATCCATCTTCAGCATTTGTTTTCTTGTTCTTTTTTAAGTTCCTGTCAAAGATAATTCTTTATTTTAGTTTGTTTTTACGGATGTTTGCTTATCAAAGAAGGTCTTGCTTTTTTATTCGTTTCTCTTGAAAAGTCCTGAGGAAATTCATCAAGTAATTGTGATACCATAGAGGACATTGTCTTTTTGGCATGGATTTATGTTCTACAACTTCATTCGTGTTATCACCAGACAACAGTTGTTTCAATTCATATTATTTCTGTGGTTTTGTGTTAATGTACTACAATTGGCTTTACATAAAATGTCCGTTGCTGCTTGCTTCATCATTCAAAGTCTTGACTTAATGTATAAGCTTCAATGTGTCTGTGTATAAATATATATCGGAACCTGTACGTCTTAAATTTTGTTCGCAGCTTGACAATGGTACTGCTTTTTGCCTGTTCCTACATGTTGACTACTTCCAAGTTCCAAGGATGAACATGATTATCTGTTTCCTAGTATTTGAGTATTATTCATTGTAATGAAAATGAAGAAAGAATCAAGTTATGTGCTTAAAAGTACCTATTTAGCAAAATCCTAATAGACTATTTCTACTTTGGCATGTCTTCTATTGCCAAGATCCAAGGGGCAAAATATGTGATCTCATCACTGCAAAAAGCACTTTGTCATCATTAAATTTGATTCCCAGTTGCACTGAGATCTGATCAGCAATCACTTTTACAGTTAATTGTGCAATTGCTTTTTTCATTCTGTATCATGTGCGTGTGTGTGTCTTTTCTCACTCATTAGTCAATATGAAATTTTACTTACTGTTTCCTGAAGAATATTGGTTGGCTTCAATTGTTGTACTGTTGGTTGCTTTTATTAAATAATTAACATGAGCGTATTTAAATACATCCACAGGTTCACTTCATTGACCTTGATATGAAGCCTTTGAAAAAGATGGTTTACCATTATGAGTTGGACCAGAAAATAACAAGTTGTTATCGCATGCATATGGTGAAAGCAGGGGCTGGAAATTGTGAGTGTGTCCAGAATGCAAAACCAAGGACTGGTGTAATTGATATCAAACATGAGCAATCAAATAAAGTGTGATGTTGATTTTTCTTAGAAGCACACACTTACCAAAAATGGAATGCTTATGGTATTTTTCACATTTACTTGGAACTTTTGCTCATTACTTTCCAGCACTACACAGTGTGCAAGAATGTCTTTGATGCCGCTTAATGTGGCATAGGCTACTGCTTAGAGCAGGTAGACGTTCACCTTTCACATTTATTTTGGATATCTGTAACAGAAGAAACCTTGAATAAAAGCTTCACCTCATCTTTTGTTCAGATAACTGTATTTTTGTGCTTTATTTGGTTTCTGGTTTCTCTTCTTTTCCTCAACTAGGAGAGCTAGAATTGACTGATTCTACTACTGTAAGTTGATAATAACTGCTCTAAAATCACGGTGATCAATAGACTTTATTAGCTAAAGAATCCCCATATTTGCAAGTGCAAAAGCAAATGCCTACATATAAGTAACTTGCTTAGTGAAATTACGTGGAATTTGAACAGAGCCTATTTCTGAAATTTAAACATAATTGACTTCATGTGCAATCTAATGCGACAATAGTTTTTTGTTGTTGTACATTAATATTAGTGGGAGACACGTTGAGCAAGAACTCATGGATTTGAGATTGGTCACTTTTAATAATGTTTGAGAATTTGTGGTGCTCTTGAGGACTGAATGACTTTTTGCTCTTTTATACAAATGGCACAGCTTTCCTTTCATCTATATGCATGTAGCAGCAACTCGCACAAGGACCCAAGTTACCCTGATACGTGTAGAGTTCCGGCATATTCACGTACAAGTTTACAGTTGGGCAACTCCTTGGCACTGGACATGTCATAGGCTGGTATCTACTGCGTGGATTACCTTATAAAACTTTTCTTTCCAAGTATAGACAACATGAATAGTTTCAGCCTCAAGGCCACTATATTGAGCTTTACTTTCTAGAAGAGCTATGTATTTGCCCTCTTGCCTCGTGCCACATCTGTCTACTGTGCACAGTGTGTATACTTCTGTCTGAGGAAATTAATTTATAGTTCACATAGATTTCAATGGTCTGCATGACGATTTCAACTACTGGACTGGAAGACTGTTCAGACGTTCAGTTCTTTTTTTCCTTTTCTCCCCATGGATGTCATATGCATCAAAAGGAATGACCTACTCAAAACCTGGGTGGTTTATTGCAAAATTCAACTTGAGATGTTCTACATAAGATAGTCTGCACATTTAACTGTGGGATTCAATGATCAGAATGAAGCTATATGCGACAGCCACAAATGAAAAAAATAAAGAAAATGATAAAAACGGGAAAATATCGCAATACATTCAAAACGTAAAAAATGATTAATTTTAACGTGATTTTGTCACGATTTTTTTTTGCGTTTTTTTTCATTTTTTTTTTAAATTTTCTCTTTTTATTTTCTTCAATTTTTGTTTCATTGTTTTATTTCCTCTTGTTTTAGGTATTTAACATGACCTCCTAAATGCAATACAAACGTATTAGCTTTTTATTTCTTGTATTTTTACGTAAAATTTTGATTTTTTATTTAAAAAAAAAACTCCAAGATTTTTTCAAGATTTTTGGAAAAACAACTTTGCGATAAAAACCCGGGAACGATATTTGTGGCTATGTGTGCTGCAATAGCACTGCTTTACGTGAAGACACTCCCTAACGCAATGAAATGCGAGTGCTTTGACGCCCCAATCCCTTCCAGCCCTTTTCTTAACATTAGCGACCCATGATCTTCAATAATATTTTTGAGTGAATATTTCAAGTTTCTCGTGCATTCTCAACTGTCATTCAATTGATTAGCTAACATATGGTACCCGGTGTCTTTTGAGGTTCATTTGGTTAATGAACGCTTCTTTTCTTTTGTTTGGTTGATGGTGCTGGTATTGTTGTATCCCTTGTCACATGAACTCATTGTGATTATTTAGATCATAAATTTGGTTTCAAACTGGTATACTCGTGATAAATTTTGGCACTGCATGATTTTATTCTGTGGCTCCTGCCTCAGATCGAGGAGAAATATAGGGCTGCCAGGGATCCAGCGCTGGTATTTAATGCGAAAGAAACGCGAGAGGTATTACTATTACCACCAAAGATCTCAGCATTTACCTTAGCGTAACACAGGTTTCAACTGCTACTTCTAGGGACCGATTGTTAGGTAAACTTCATGAGTGGCGTTACTCAGAGTGCTGCTCCTAGCATAGTTTATCAGAAAATAAGCTATTGAAGTTCTTGATTAGTAAACTGATCACTGATTGTTGATGCACTTGTTGAAGCTCCTTCTGTTGTTCATCCATTGGAATGGGATTAATTACGACAGTAAGTCACCTATGAACACACCAAAACGGACAGTTATTTCCACGATCCCTTTTTCTTCTGCCAAGTTATTTAACGTTATTTGCAGTCATAAGCAACTGGTGTATTGTCTCAAATAAATGAGCGAGCTGTACAACCATCGCGTATCTGTTATTTTGGTCTCTGACTGCAATAATGGATGACCTCTCAGACTTTGGCCTTGAAAGCTGCATTAAATGTGGATGTGGAATTGTGAATGCCTTGAATTGGAGGTTCTTCCGATCCCACCCGGAACTTTGCACTAGCTTCCACGTGAACACAAATATACTGCGTCTTGGCGTCGCCTAGTTTATGGTCACTGCGTTTAAGTCGGGTTTCAGCTGTTCTATGCTTTTAGTCGAGAAACAAAATGGGGAGAATCTTGCAATATCAGAATTGGTCCCATCAAAACATTCACTGTACTCAACTCCGGGCTCGGACATACATTAGGCAGACTACTCTAAGAATTTTTTGACTTCAAAGTGAGGAAAACAAAGGTTTCTCCAAAACTTTTCTGGTAAAATTTGGTGATGCCTAATAAGGTACAACTGTTGACAAGCTTATGAACGACGTCCGCATGGTCTGTTGATCAAGCCGCGGAAAGGTCTCTTGCCTGCAGCAGCAGCATAACCGAGCAAGCATCAATCTTATGTTGGTTCAAGGTAACCCTATCAGCTTTATCATATATTGCAAATTATTACAGTTGCGTTTTCCAGAGCCCATTCTGGGGCTAGCAATCGTCCAACTCGGCTGCTCAAACGGGCGACGATGAAAAATAGCAAGTAGTTCTGTGCTACAATGGATGCAACAAATATGTCACGTCTCTCTCTCTCTCTCTCTCCCTCTCTCGCGTAAAAATGGCCTCGCCCTTTTCATCCAAAACAGAAAAAGTTCTCACCCATTTATCCTGTTTTTACTTCCATAGCTGCGTTTTAGAAATTTTGAAGAGGCAACATGCATGTCAATGAATGTTCACTGGCATAGCCATCAAACGTCTGACACATAATTACTCTCCCGCCTACCTTCTCGGTAGACACCAACGGTTCCATGCACTAGATTTACTATTTCTGCAAAGGCTTTGACTCGGTCCGATAATGATTATAATGCTTCGTAACTGCATGTAAGCTAATCAAACATGGTGGTGATACGATACCAAGTGCGATATCACCAAGTCCAAAACTCATGACTCTTCCAAAAGCTGATTTAACTCGTCGAGTGGACTAGTTCGACTCACCTAAAACTCGCCTAAAATTCGGTGACAGATGTTATCTTAACTTTAATGTTTGTTTTCGTGAGCTGTTGTTTTCCCCTGATATATCAGTACGCGATACTAAATTATGTAAAAATATGCAACTATAAGGTAGCTTAAGGGTCCTGCCTTTTGTTACGGCAGCGGCACAATAATGATGCTGATGGTTATAATGATGGATGACAATAAGGGCTATGATTGAGAGAAAGAACAACAAGCATCCTCTATATACGCAACTCTGCAGTCCAGTATCCTGCGCACTATTATCTTGTCCTACCACCTTGCTGCTACTGCCAGAGCCTGCATACCTCTGCGGTTCTTGTTTAATAAGCATGCCAAAGGTATGTTTAATGTCATCTCTGTTGTTTCTTCGTCTCATTGCTGTTACTGACATCTTGGCTGGAGAATAAGCAGCTTCAAGTTTTTTTCTTTTTTGAGTACCACACTTTTCTCACCTGAAAGTACTAAAGCATCTCTTGCACCCGGTCGCAGAAAACCGTAGTCTCTGTGCAGCTTTTATGTACCAAATGCAAGAGGAAAGTGATGAAGCTTGTAGCAGACTTGGATGGTGTTACTTCCATTGTGCTGGACCCATCTAAAAGCACGGCAACGGTAGTAGGAGAAACTGATCCCGCACTGATCATTAAAAGCATAAGGAAATTCAGAAAGTGTGCAGAGCTTGTGAGTGTTGGTCCTCCTAAGGATGAGACGAAGTTGACATATCCTATTATGCCAAATTGCTGCCAAAGATGTGATTCCTGGTTCGTTGTACGTGAAGATAATCACTGGCACTGCCCCATTCTCTGATACCGTGAAAAAAGTTCATTCACATATATTAATTGGTGATGCCGGCTCATATTGGCAGGCTTTGTTTGTTCAGTAATCATATACTGCAGTCATTATGTAAGTTCATCCGGAGCACAAGCGTGAATTGCTTACTTTGTCTTCCAATATGGTAATGAAGTGCATGTAGTCTTTCACCGTGTCTTCTCTTTGTCATTGCTTTCGTTAGGTAGCCATTTTCTTGTGTCTTTCCTTGGTTTGCCTTGTGCCCAGTATTCGAGCAATATCATGGAAATAGCATTACATGTTCATGCTTCTTGCTTTGAACAAGCAAAACATGGTCTAACAATGCATCTCTCTCTCTCTCTCATGAAATGCCTTTGCACTTCACTAGATGAACAGTTAGCACCTTGCCTGTACGTTCGAAAATTGGTGTCCATAACTGAAATGCGGTAGTCCATATATAAGAAAGGCACTCAACCAATGAAGAAGGTAGCATGCATCACTTAGACTCGTTTTCCACCCATCCAAAGAGAAGGAAGAAGCTCAGAGATGGATGAACAAGTGTCCAATGAGAGCCAGTAAGACTAAACTTGAATTGGTGAATTTATGGAGGGAAGTAGGAGAATGGTGTGATTCAATTAGCGTGTGGTCATGTTTCTCCCCTTCTTTGCCTGTAAAAGGGACTCAGGGAACGGGTGCTCCAGTGTGAGTCTCCACACGCCACTGCCTAAGGTACATTACTTTACTAGGAGGAGGGAGAGTGGATAGGTGAAGAGAAAACTACCTCCATCCGATTGCATATAGGTGTCTCAGTAAGGATTTTATGCATCTGGTTAGGTGGGTTGATTTAAAGCCTCCAAGTTGAAGCAGGTATGGGATTTTAATGCCTGTAAAGTCGGCATCTATGATAAATTCACATTGGCTGCAAGATGAGGGCATGTGTCCGACCTGACATGCAAAACTTTAGACAGATCGCCACCTTACAGGGAATTGATGAGCCGATCAATGTTACCTTGTGATTGATCAATCCATCCCTAAGATCTACATTTTCCAGGGAATTCCATCTCCATCACCTTTTTTTTCTGGTGCATTCACATGCACATCCTTCTTGTACCTGCTAAGCATATCTCATGAAAGAAATGTCTATGAAGTCAGCGTTCTTCCTCAAGATCTAGAGTTTTGGTATTCTTTTCATTGTTGGTCGTGTTTGGACACAAAAGAGTGCTGAGGCAAGAGAGAGGTTCCAAGCATGGGCATCTTAAGCTACTCTGCTGAAGAATCAACTGAACATTTATCTAGGGATCTGCAGTTTGGTATTCCACCTAAAACACCTTGAAAGTATTTTTTTTTTCACCAGGCAAGCAACACCAAAAGTCTCATAAACAATAGATCCCCCCAACCTTTGGATGGATAGAGGTGTTTGATAAGGAGAACTTCGTGTTTCTGGAACACATGTTCCAAGAACACTATGTTCTTTAACCTCTTACACTCGGATTTGAGGTTATTTTCAAAGAAAGTAATTAACCTGAGATTTTGTGATAATTAATTCCTACATAAGGAGAAAAGATGGACTTTAAAAAAGTAGATTTTGCTATTAACTCATGGCAAGGGCATAGAAAACTTCCTGAGTTTGCACCGTCCTCCACAGCCTTGTCCATGCTTTCCAGCCAAGCACTACAAGCTAGACGTGCAAACGGTTCAGACTTCAACCAGGCTCAGACTTTACTAGTCTGATCTAATCGGGTTCAGACCTGAATTTGAATACTGTGAAACCAAAACTGGGTCTTGCTTCAGATCTGATGGTTACATGTCCTAATCAGATGGTTTCTTGGACACAACTTTGAAGCTGTGCCCAAATTCAATTGATATCTAGCTGCAAATTTCTTTGGCGGACCTGATTGAATGAGTGTAGATTGAGTTTGTAATCCAGTAGATTTGACCTGCTGACAATGTTAGTAGACACAATCATGAGCTAAGTTTCCATTTATCATGTTACATTGACATAGTTAGGGGCAAAAGTACCAGCAAATCGTTTGATAGGAATCAACTAGTTTTTCCTGGGCCTTTATTAGCACTATGGAGGTAAAGTGCCTCAATTTGAAACTTGTAATTTATTGCAGGATCAGTTATATTCATGCTAGTCAAAAGCTAAACTGATGCTATCAGCTTAAGCCTACACCAGATTTGGTTGTTGTCCCTTAATAACCAAAAATGTACAACAGGAAAGTTACCAGAAAACAGAGATGACTTACAGTGAAAATACACCTTGAACAGCAATTTTGTAAGAAAAGGCAATCTTCGCCAGTTATTAGAACGAGGTGATTTTGTTTGTGTTTCTGACATGAAGTTAATAGTTGGTTCAAGCATCATCTGTCTTGTTTAATTAAAAAGAAGAAAATTAAAAAAAGGAAGAATGCATATATGATATATCCATCAGCCACAGGTGGTGAGAAAGTGGCAAGAGCGAAATCTGAAGGGTGCTAAGTTGAAGACCCCATATCAAGTCGTAACCTGCCATTCTGCTGCCTGAACTTTCCCATGGTATTGTTTCGGTTGGTTGCTGCGGCTTACTTCATGAAACTACGTTCGAATACAGGTCATTAGAGGATATCCCATGATTTGGAGGTATTAAAGATGTTTTGGTAGGTAAGGAAAAATTGGTGAAAAATTCGAGTTAACCTATAAACATTATCCTTGTTCCACTCATGATAATCAGTGATGCAAAAATCAGTTTTAAACAGAATCAGCAGAGCTGCCCATTCGGTGAATCGGCCAATTTACTGATTCAATCAAATTGGTTGTAAACCAGCCATATATATATATATATATATATATATATATTCTAAAAAAACAAAGTCAACAGTTGATATATGACACTCTTGAACCGGCCACAGGATTGAGTTTGTCATCGCATCGGTTCAAGACTTCAAGTCAGCCTATTCAGCCTTACTGTCATAACATTCATTATCACAAATAGCAGAACTTAGAAAAGCTAACGCCCTTTTTTTTCTTCAAATTGTCAATAAAAATGATAGGATTTCCTTTCTTCGGTCTTTTGAAGAGGAAACCCAAGCCACAACCCTTGCAGAAGCAGCGATAAGAACCTACTAGTTTTCCTAGGCTTAAGGTTACAGCCCCAGAAAAATCTGTCTTGGTGAGGTAATAAGCTATTGTATGTTGCCGTACAGGAACTCTGGCTGCCAAGTTGAAGGCTTTGGCCATATGCTTCATGGGACAGCAAAGGAATCCAAAGTTTGCACAACATTGTCCTTATCAATGCAATAAAAGAACCGCTGAAGTGGTTGAACATGGTAACGTCGCACCTGATACTCGAAATTACCTTAAGTCTTGCGGACTCCTACCAGTCTATTCACATAAATGTACATGAATTTCTCCGTGCATGCAGGAACTCTCAAAGACTTCATGAACTCCCTACCAGTTGAGGTGTTTCCACTTGAATGTTGAAATTGACTGGCTATGTACGTAGTCTAGGACATGCTAAACTCAAACTCATCACCTACTCAAAAGGTCAGTTCATCAAAGTTTCTTTCTGAATCTGATAACCTCTTAACTGTGGCTGTTCACTGTAACGTGGGATTTCTGTTATATGGAGCAGACTCTATAGTGATTTGAAATTTAATGTTTTTCTAAACTAAATCTTAAGAGATCCGAAAAACTTTGATGGTAAGTCGATTCTAAAGTTTTTTAAGCATTCCCCATAACTTTATGATTTCAATCAAAAGAAAAGAAAAACTCAGATCATGGAAGAGCACTGAATAGTCTCACTTACACATGTTTTCAACAATCGAGTATCCCCAGCAATCGCACCCCATGGAACACATCCACATATCCAAAGGTTACACCTGGTATCGCATAAGAGGGCACTTAATAATTAATAGGCATCGCAGAACGCGTGGAACAGGTCCTGCAAGCACTTGCAAACAAGGAACGTTCAAACGGTTTTGGTGTTCCTCAGCATTTCATGGTTTACTATGGAATGACTGGAACAGAGTGGAACATTCTGTTCCGTGCAAGGTTTTCCTCGCGTTGAACATAATCCAATGGGGAGCAAGTCACCTATAACTTGCGTACTCAGGCAAAACAATAAAAGAGATTACGCCAAATCCCAACGAGGTCAATTCATGGTAGGCGGTCAATATATCAAGCTGATTGCGTCATGTACAGCATGGAAACAGACTGGATGCTGAAAGCAGGTAAGGACTGACATGGACAAAACAGAACAAACCAGGTCCATTTCCATGAGCAGTTTGGCTGTGTTTCAAAACCCATCTATGTCACAAACTTAGTTTTGTTCGGGAACCATTTGGTTTTGGTTTTCACATGGGGTTGTCAATGGTTCGGATATAACCTGATATTTGATCCGAATCTGTCTTCAAATAATTGGATCCAGTAAGAAAATTCACTCACTAGTAATCAGATTCAGATCAGATGGTATGAGTTTTCCTACCAAATTTGACAAACATTCAATGTTACAGATGCTATTTCTCACTTTGTGGTTGCCGTTTTCTTATGTGACAATTACTGGGAAAATTTGTCGCTTAAAATCTGATTCATGGGTATTCGTCTGGGTTTGATCAATTCCCTCTGTCCCAATTCCGTTATGGTTGGATTGGCTGAGGAAGCAAAGGGCCAATAAGAAATGGAGGGTAGGTGGAGCTGAAAGATCCTTCATTGAAACAAGGTGGGCAAGAGTAACGACCAACTCCCATTTTTCAAAAGCAATTGGAAAGAAATAAACTTACTGCCTCAAAAGTTTGAACAATTAAAGTTTGTTCTCGAAGATGAGAAAGTAGGAATCGTGAAAAAGAGTTTGAACCTTGAAGTTGAAAAGGCCTTTAGAGGGAGGGAGAGAGAGAGAGTACCTGTTTCTTTATCTCTTCATCTAGAAATAAAAACACTTTGTTTCTGTTATTAAAATATGGAGGGACGTAGCTCGCTAAATTCATTGATTAATTAGTTTGCTTTCAACGCTTACGTGTTTACATGTTTCTGCATTTAAGGGACGTGGCTCTGTGTATTCATTGGTCTGTTAACTTCCTTTCAACGCTTACATTTTCATTTGGGCAGACTTTTTTTTTTTAGTTTTTAGTTCTTTCGTATATCGTTTTCATGCAAGCATCTTGTATTTAGACAACCAACTTATTGTACGCAGCTATATCTAATTGTGATTGTTACGGATATTATTTTTCTTCTCACCAAATTTTGTCCATTATTAAATTATTCTTCCTTACAGAAGCTGTTTGTCATTTAGAAAAAACTGTACCTCGATATTGAGGCGGTGCAGGTTCCACTCAGGCAGGCAAGCTACCATCCAAATTTTAGTTCTTAGAAAAAGTTTCCATGTCACTCTTGTACTGAATCTGGTTTGAGGATCTTTCTCAGTTTTTAGTGTACTGAATCAAAATATTTGATCCCCTTTTATATATTTTGCTGTATTGGATTCCATTCATTTGCAACGCACTTGCTTTTGTGGTCTCTTAATTTGAATTCTTGATGACTTGAAGAGATACAATTAGACAGATAGTATGCTCTAAACAAGCCAAATATACTTTTTATCAACTTCAGAGGGTCTGAAAGGTTTTCCTGAAACAATTACAGTACTGGAGAATTGAAAAGTTTTCTCAAGATTTAAGGGTGAGGTAAATATGAACACTTTAAAGTATGAGAAGTTATTGAAGATGATGAATTGCACAGTTCAAAAGTTTGCGAAGCATAAAGCTAGAAATCTCTCTCTCTGTCTCTCTAACGTTACACCAAAACAGCAGCTGAAAAAACTAAGAAATGTTTGATTTTGACAGAATGTGCAAAAAGAGGAGTAAACATGTGAAAAAAGAACCCACCACCTATCAATGGTTGACACACCATTAAAACAATGAAATTAAAAACCCAACTTCCCAGATCGACCCTGATCAGTTGGTCGGATCTTAGGTCCCATGGTGACGGTGTTGAAGCAATTAATAATGGCTCGGCGCTTGATTGGTTGCCGACCATTGGATGGAAAAATGTGCTTAGATTGCTTGAGGGAAGAATTGATCCCCTGAATCACCATTTACGCACCAACCCTGCATTTGGTAGCGAGAATCTCTCTCTCTCTCTCTCTCTCTCTCTCTCTCTCTCTCTCTGTGTGTGTGTGTGTGTGTGTGTGTATGTGTATATATATGTGTGTGTGTGTATATATACACACACACACACACAAACACGTGGATAGCTTGTAAATTTTTAAATTTCACATTTAAAATGCCTGTATATGCATGTAAACTGATGTAGTTATGGCCGATTCCTTAGAACCAAATCATGTACTTCACCTCCGTATCGTCCAACTCCAGAAAGAAAAAATGAAAACAACAAGACTAAAAAAGTCCTCATTTTCCATGAATGGGAAATTACAGATCGACAAGACTAAAAAGGTTATAATTTTCCATGAACTGGAAATTACAGATCGACAAGACTAAAAAGGTTATAATTTTCCATGAATGGGAAATTACTGATCGTAGCATATGGATAATAAGTTGAATAAACGTAATTGGAATGTGATGTAACAATGTGAAGGCATCACATAATCGCAAGTCAACCGTACATGGTGGGTAGGTTACAAGGCCCTCCAACATGCTACTATTTACATATAAAAAGACGCCAAAAGACTGAAATCATCGGCTCCCCTTGAGTTCTTCGTAGTTTTTGGCTGCAACTTTTGTTTTCCTCATGGTGATCAAGACGGTTCTCAAGGTTGAGATTTCATGCGAGAAATGCAAGAGGATGCTCCTCATGGCGATCTCTGGCCTTCAAGGTAAGAGCCTGCATCATTATAACTGGTATCAAACAAACAGGATTGTGCAATTCCCTATCTTGAGTTACTGATATTGTGGAGATGCTTAGATGTCCAAGAACAATCCCAACTCAATATATAAGCCTTCAAGAAAGGTCATTAAACTGCAGTGGTCATCAGCTGGAGAGCCATTCTCGTTGATTCTCGTATTTTTTTTCTGTCAGTGCAGTTCAATTTCCAAAATGACCAAATCATGGTTATTATGTTGGTGAGGGAAAGATTTAGAACTCATACTTGCTCTGTTACTGCAGTTCTATTTCCAAAATGATCAAATCCTGGTTGATTATGAGACGGCCAAAGTTAGGTTACTATATCAGGGGACCATTTTCTCATAATTGTGACCAACTTTTTGTCTGCCTGAATGTATAGGAACTATCAGGTATTTAATTGTTATTATGTTGGAGAGGGAAAGATTTGGAACTCATACTTGATCTGTTACTGCAGTTCTATTCCCAAAATGATCAAATTCTGGTAGATTATGAGGCGGCCAAAGTTAGGCTACTATATCAGGGGACCATTTTCTCATAATTGTGATCAACTTTTTGTCTGCCTGAATGTATAGGAACTATCAGGTATTTAACTTCAATATGTGAGCAGATTGATTGGATCCATCTGCTATATAGCTATGCTCTTGTTGATGCTGAATTGATGGGGCCATTCATCCTTGTTCACTTTTCAGTATTCATTGAAGTATATCTTCGGGGTCTTGGTCTATTGGTGCTTCCTTTCTTTGTTAACTAAAAAAACTGCAGGAATGCATGATACAATGTCAGTTCTTTAAATATGCAGCAATTCGCAACACCATCACCACTTGCAGCGTTTGTCTTTTATAATTTAGCAATGGTTAATATTTATTACTAATGTGGCTTGTCAGGCATCGACCAGATCGACGTTGATGCAGCCAAAGGCATCATTACAGTAACTGGTGAGGCTGACCCAATTGAGATCATTGTTCGCGCGAGGAAGACAGGGAAGTGTGTACAGGTAGAAAGCATAGGGCCGCCACCTAAACCCGAAGAGAAGAAGGAGGAGAAGAAGGAAGAGAAAAAAGAAGAGAAGAAGGAAGAGAAAAAAGAAGAGAAGAAGGAAGAGAAAAAGGAAGAGAAGAAGGAAGAGGTCAAATTGCCACCGTGCTGTAGATCATGTGAACAGATAACCATTAGCATTTTACCCTATGAGCCACCTGCTGCATGTTCGGTTATGTAAAACGGTGAAATCATATTATTGTATCACATACAGACAATGATTTGATCTCAAGGCAAGGCCGTGGAACTTGTTTCCTAACATATTCAAATCACAGATTTTTTGAACTCAGAGTTCATTACATGAATTCTTAACTGCTTTCAGCTTTGCCAAATTGTATGTCTTGTTGTAAAGGTGATGAAGACGTCATTCTTGAATTAAAAGTCTACGCTGGTTCACCTAAAAAAGTTACCAAACAATGGGTAGTTTTTGTTCTCCACCATGTTCAGATGCCACGGCTGCTACCAAATTAACTCTAGAGAAAGGAAACTTTGACGCTGACAGCACCCGCAATCTCAATCTCTTACCTTTTCTTGTTAGATGAGAAGAAATGGGGGTTATACCTAAGATCCCCTTGGTTCATAAAATATACTACCGCTACTCCCTTGACTTGAATTAAATTTGCTCTGTGCTATTTTAGAGAGACAACCAAGTTGGTGTAAAGGCTGAAAGTTGGAAACCATTGGACATAAGCATGTGGGTGGTTCTATTCAATTAGCTAAAAACTAAATTGTATTGAAAGTACTAAGCTCTTGTCCATTTGTGGCCATCCATTCACATCGTCGACACCAACAAAAGCTCTTTAAACCTAGCTAAAGGGTTAGCCAAGTGAAACCGGCTGAAGACGTGCTAGTGACTCGTAAGATGCCAAACTTAGCAACTACTTTCAATTACCAAAAATCGAGTTATATAGGTGAAGACAGCATACTAATCTTTTTTTTTTTTTTTTTCTTCTTTTTGCTTTAATTTTGGTCTCAAGGAGACCGCACTTGGGCAGAGAGACTTCTCGCCCAGCAGGCGGCAGCATAAAACCCCAAGGCTAGGACCCCAACACCTAGAGCCTATACTTGCCTAGGCTTTCACAAGGGGTTGTTGCCTTTACAATAGAACCAATGGCCGACGCTGACTCAACCAGCTATACCAAACCCCTTGAGTTGAGATGCTAATCTTAGAATAGAATTCATGCTGACCGACCAAGAGTGTAGGTGACACTTTCATGCCTGCAGTTGCGTTGAAGCGATTGTAGATTGATTGTGAACTTGGTCAAGCCCTAGTTTGTTGATTGCATGAGAAGGCTTGAGCTAAGCAGATTTACCAATTTTATTCCTAAGATGCGCCCCAAATATTGATCTTTGGGAGCTCTTTCAATTTGGAAGCCTGCTTTAAAGTCCAGAAACCTAACCAAGTAGAGATCTGCTGGGGAAAGCTGTCTCGCCGCCGAAGAACTTTATATGTCTTGAAACGGCATGTTGCATGCAGGCCGGAGAATCTGCCGGGGCAACGCGAAGCATCGTCACACGGCAAATAAAATAAGATCAAAGGTGATGCACCACTACTTCACATGCATGTTGATATCAGATTTATCGGTAAGTTTTTTTTTTTTTGTTAATGGTTCATGAGATTCTTGTTTGTGTGAAAATTTTACTTCAAATCATTGACCGCCCTGGAAATAGATGTGCATGCAGGCGCGTCTGTATGTTGTGCCAACGACTCTTTCCATTCATTTAATGCTTAACAGTGAGGTCTATATATATTGGAGACTCTGCTGATAACCACTTTGCAGTTATTTAATTTAAAAGAAAAATACACCCCCAGGATAAGATTTTTTCTAGGTTAGTTGAAAATCAAAGATGAACATTACGAATTGTGAAGACATAATATAATATAAGAAAACGCATTTGAACATAGAAAGAAGCAAGCATATTCAAATTAAGGGAGTCATTTGCTGTTGATTTCACTGAGAACAAGTAAGCTCTTGATCGTCGTAATGAAACAATAGTGAAGAAGCTACTTGAAATTACTGCTGGAATTTGTGACTGAAGGTCAATAACGAGCCATTCGCCTCACCAATGTGATGTTTCGCGTTCTAATGCCTACAGACTGCATACCTGAGTTAACTGTGGGTAGCTCAATGCATAATGTTAAAGTGTACTACCGCAGTTAGTAGCAGATTCAAAAGACAAATTATGATATACCAGATTTACATAGAATATGTTATGAATTTTATGGTATGATAAATTATAGATCGACAATGATGACACAGAATCGACCTAGCCCAGCTCAGACCAGAAACAATTCTGAGCTCCATGGATTGAGCAGATCCAGACGAGTAATTTTAGGCCCCATAACCAAAAGCCATTACTTGAAAAGAGAATACCAAGCAAATATGCTTGACGCCGAAAAAGAAAACAACTAACTAACTAACTAGGAAATGGGTAGAACTAGGCACCAATATGGGCAAAGGAAGGGTGAGGAGAAGCTAGTAACATGACAAGCAGACGAAAAAACTGTCAAGTGAACCAACTTCTTTTGCCGATCTCCCTTATTTTTCTTGGCAAAGTCGACATATACATCCAGGACATTAGAACCACTGAAATTATCTTAAATTTTGAGAGGCTGACGCAAGATTATTGACGACCGAGCTGATGAAAGAGACCACCTTGAACATGCTCAACCTTACTCGGTTCAGAAAGAACTGCCAATAAGCCCCAGGATACGTGGAACTGGTGTCTGCGTAACAATTGTTGATGAGCAGGAATATGCTCCTAGAAATACAAGTGACGTAACACGAAAAGCTCGCACGCAAGTCTCACAAAAATATTCTAATACGATGTGCATACAACGAACAGCAAGTGTCGACAGGATTGCACAACACAAAACTAAAGCTTCCGATCACTATAGTGATCAACATGTACTACACCAGTGGTTGACCGTATTATCTACACGTACATGATTACTCTGTATGGAATACTAGGGCAAGAAGGCTGAAAGATGTGCTTAGTACCATTGTCACGAGACTAAATTTTTGAGGTGCGGGCATAATAAAGAAAATCAATATTGCAACAAACAGCAAAATAGGCAAAACAAATGTTTCCGCACAAATGAATTGGTTCCCTACATTCAATGGTTACATTGCCGTATCAAATTCTGCAACTCTTAGTTATTTGCAGCTGGAACTTTTGGTGGTGCTGGAGGAGCATCTTTTGCCAACCTTTCCAGACTAACTGGCCAGAAGAAAAATCAATAGATCAAGTTGCTCCCTTCCTTCGCTTTGATTTCATATTAGTTCAGCCAAACTTCTTAGCTCAGGCCCAACAAGAACGGCAAAAAGGATCCTTCAGTTCTTTCCCAACTCTACCTCATGAATGGAAAATCAAGTGTGTCCATGGTAATCTTCTTACATTTGTGACCATAAAGTGTCACCATGAAAGTAACGGAAACAAATACATAAATTTTTGAAAAAAAAAAACGAAAAGGAGATGCAGTAGAAAACATTGCTGAAGGAGATCATGAGTACAGAAACAATTGCAAAAGGAAGAAATCAATCCCCAGCAAGCAAGACACTCTGGTGAAACTGCCTAACAACGTGATGAACTCAAAAGTCAATATTTTCGCCATTCTTCCTCCCTCCCCCTAAAAACCATACATATAGAAGCAATTGGTTTTCTAACAGAAGGAATCTTGCAACTGACATCCATAAGAACAAATTTTGTCCTGCTATCTGGACTCATCGGCATTGTTGTCATCATCACCATCAGACTAAAGACAATAATGAATAATCAACACTAAGTATTCCACATCATGAATCATCCTCCTTAAATCCTTCATTTCTAAATCTATATAGTTGCAGTTTAATTTCAAACAGAAGAAAATACCATAGACCATCATCATCACCACCATCCAGCCTTAGCCACACTGTATGGGTTTATCTCACGGTTGGAAGCACATACCTATCCAGTGATTAGTTTAGATATTCATTTAAAACATGGATAAAGTACTTTTAAGTTTCAAACCATTTTTTTGCCTTGAAATGTCAAGGTCGTGGTTTGTTCTTTCCAAATCCTTGTCTATTATTCATTGCTTGCTAGACACTACATTATACCTTCATAACTGATTTTAGTAGATAGTTTGAGCAGACTCTTAACATTTGACATAGACACTACAATATAAGTTCATAATTGTCTTATTAGACAAATTTAGAGCAACTTCTCAATATTTGTGTTTGGATGAAGCACCACAAGAACCGGAATAATTCAGAACTTAATCTAGCTGCAACATCCCTCAAGCCTGAAACTTCCCGACGTATAAAAGTTTACCTAATTTATAATTGTTGAATAAGTTCACACCTTATGAAATTCAGAACAACTGCAATCTTCGCAATGAAACCAAAGAAAGTTCATATTCCACCTATCTCCACAATAAACATATGAAATAAAATTTTTTAGAGTTCCATAATTGAACATACCAAAGCTTAATGACATAATTTTTTTGCATTCCTGCACGAAGTAACATAGCAAATCTGGAATTACTGTCGACTTATTAGCTAAGAGACAACTGAAGCATCAAGCTTAAGGATTCTGGCCCCAAAATCCAAAAGATTTTATATGCTAAACATTGTTGATTTTAACTATTGCGTAATACAGACTTCTTTTCCATCTTACAATTTTCCTCCACCAATAACATGCATATAAAGCACACTAGATACTGTGGTTATTCCATGTGCCATGGAAACAGACACACTCAATCATGGGTTGCTAACTCAGTGTATAACTTGTCTCCTTAAGAATTTCAATTTTAAATAAAAATAAGCACTTTACTCCAATTTGGGAGACCAAGAAGACTTAACAGAGACAGAGTTCTTTCTCTTAAAAGGCAAAAAACAGAACCTAAAGAACATAGAACTGAGCTGCCAAAATATCCCAACTCTGCATTGCAACAGCATACATCGTTTACGATGCCACCAGTTCTAAATCAGAATGTCTTTCCCCAGTTTTCACCTTAAAAAAAAGAAGGCTAGGGAAAAAAAAATAGCACATCAATATCACACTATATCAGTAACGTCTTCAATACATGGTGAAACTGATTATATATGTCGAACATACCGAGTGCAGCTGAAAAATGTCCAACATTGTGAATTGATCTCTATCAGCTTCTGAATCAAGGCATACTCTCCAAGTGTAATAAAAGCACTCAACTTTCTATCTTCAAAATACTGAAGCTATTCAAATAAGTAACAGGTGCCACCATACTTTAATAACCCTGGAAGCATTACAGTATTTGTATATCAAGATTGTTTTAGAACCTAATAAATCGCAACAAGCCCCACAGGGTAACCTGATTCAATCAATTCAAATTGCTCAAAGCTACGGTTATTCAGAATACCAAAACCACCTTGTTTTTCACCTCGAACATCAAATAAGACTAAACAAAAAAATGGATCTAAATCATATTGGCCTGTCAAGCATCCGTCAACAATAGGCATCATAAACACGTCATACGCGAGCTCATCCTTGCAGTAAAACTCATGAGTTTGGAACGCAACCAGCAGTTTCTCTATCATCTGAAACTAAATACACCGAAAATAAAGAGGGCGCGCACCAACAATATTGAGCTGGGAATCAAAAAGCAAAGAAACTAACTATTTGATCAGCATCAAACATATCATGTAAATAAAAAAAAAATTGATAGTGACAAAGAATTTCATCATCATAAACTATGATCTAAAACACCAAACCAACAATAAGGAAGGAAGATCTACTTCGTTCATATTAGCTCTTGCCAAAAGAGATACGCATACATCATAAACGCATGTTTTTTCGACAAAGTTTGCGATGTGGGCATCGCTTAATTCGCCTCAAACAGGGCTTAACAGCTGGGAAAGCTGAGGCTTCGGTTCGGAGTTCATGCCAATGATGATTATAAGAGGGATGAAACCATAGTGGGTAACAACTTTGGCCTTCTTCATCGTCCATGTAGTCCATTCCTTCACGAATTTTGCTGTCGATCTCTCCTCTGATCCTTTCAGAAACTTCGCAGACTTCCCCTTCCCCTTCCCTTTCGAAGAAACACGTGACGCCATTTCTCTCTCGCTCTCTCTCTCTCTTTAGAAACCCTAAGAGGTGAAATCTTCGGAGCCCTTACCTTTATTTAAGCATTTCCTTTACCGGCTCCAATTCAAAACAATTTGGGCTGGGCATCGGACTGGATTGAACCGTTTGACTGCTCATAATTCGGGTCGAAGGGGTCCGACCAAATTAAAATAAATAATATATTTTAATATTATAAATATAATTAATTATAATATATATATATATATAGACTTATTTAAACAAAATTAATAAAAAAACTAAGTTGACATGCCAAGCTGTATTGATTTGAACTAATGAGTTGCCCAATTTTTAGCAACAAGCCCAAGCCCAGGCCTCTAGGAAACATAGTTATTATGTGGTACCTTTATGTTTTAGAGAAATTACTGAAGCAATGGTTAAAATTTAGACCAGTAGCATATATAGGTATATGAGTATGAGCATAGTACTGATCGCCCATATATATTATATATATATGATAACCTTGCGTGTCGAACCAATGTTAGGACATGATATCCAAACTGAGCTTCAAATTTTAAATTTTCTTTTATAGGCTTCAGTTTACCTAACAGCAGATGAACATAAACGTCAGACAAAAAACCTACATTGGCGAGTTAAAAATGTGTTCACAATTTACCCGTCATGCAATTGTTCATTTGATCTAATAAAAGTTCAGAAAACGTTATAATTCTGCACCTGAAATCTTAGATTATTGATTTATGAAATTAATGTGCGGGTTCGTGTCACAATTTGAAAAAGGCCGCTCCGTTTGTGGGATTAAAGATAAAATTTTCCTGAAAAATGAAAATTGTTTTCACAAATTCTCATCATCTGCATAAGTTTCGGGCAGAATTGGGGGCGGAGCCAAAGTGAGTGCCTTTCTGCAGAGCCGGAGAGAGAGACGCGGGAACCATGGCGGGTGGAATGCAAGTGAACAAGAACAAATTCATTGAAGACTGGAACGCAGCAAGGGAGAATCTTGAGCACAACTTCCGATGGACCCGCCGGAATCTGGCACTCGTCGGTATCTTCGGCATCGCCGTCCCCATCCTCGTCTACAAGGGGATCATCAACGAATTCGTAAGGCCATCCAACCATTAATCTTTCTCTTCGATTTTTTCTGTCGCTGGGTGAACTAGTTCTGACACGTTTCTCCTTTTGGGTCGCTTCCCGGTCTTTGTTCTTCCATTTCTTCCTTTTTCAGAATATGCAGGATGAGGATGCGGGGAGACCCTACAGGAAGTTCGTCGGACAAAAATAGGGACAACAAATCTGTTTTTCTGTGTAATAATGATGGGGTTCTAGGTACATTTCGACTCCATGGTGCTCTTTGGAGTTCTTCTTTCTGATTCATATGGTTTTCTGGATGTTAATTTACTCTGGTCCTTTCCTATTTGATAATTTGCTTCACCGGCATGGAATGGGTTTCTGGTATCTATGTCCTTTTCATGACTGTGAACGGAGGTCAATTCCCATCTTGTATGTCAAAGGGATTTTGATGAAATGGTTATTAACCGTAAACAGTTCGCAAGCTAGGGTTTTTCGAACTGTAGAAACTAATGTCTACTCATTTTCCTGTGAGAACAAGTTTTGTCTATTCAAGTACTGATAGACTTCAAAATCACTTTCAACGATTTGTCCATTACTCGATGAGGAAGAAGACATCAGTCAGTGCTTTAAACTTTAAAGGGCTCACAACCTCATACCAAAGAAATTTTAATGGTGCATTTTTTCTTAAGTTGTATTTATTGCAACATTTCCCAACTTGCGGAGGCTTTCATTTTGATGGATGGACTCAAGTAGTAAGATAATCACTCCAGGTTGTGCCACATCTAACGAGATTCTGTCTGATAGAGAGCTGGGATATCGGTAGTAGCTTGTGAAGCTAGAGTGCTTTTGGCTTCATGATTTCCGATCTCTCACCGATACTGTTCTTCCTGCAAGTTACGATAAAACTTGTGTTCTACTTGAGGTGCATGAGTTTTAAGTTCTAACACATTGGCAACAGGATGGATCAAAAGGTGATAAGTTGATGCTATATGGCGTTGGGAAATTGGATCAATTGAAGGGGCAGTAGCAGTACTATATGGTGAGAGTGTTTGAAGAGTAACATAGAGAAGAAAAAAATGTTATGTTTTTTGTCGGTTTCCAGTTCCATGATTAAATACTCCTCCTGATCTGGGTGCATTTTGGAGCCGGTTGGCTCACCTATGATCCATCTCTTCAGCGTGGAGCCAGAAAGATCATCTTAAGGGTGGAGAGCACACCCATATTGGGCTCTATCATGGAGAAAGTTGCATTTAGGTTATTGGGTTGTTTGAAACATAATTTGGTCATCCGGATTCCGGGTGTCATAATTGAATGATCTTGGTCTTGTTGAGAGTTAGAACCTAAGTTTGCAGAGAAATCAGTGGCTCTTACATTCCGCCATAGACTTGATAGAGGATATGGTAAGATGCAAATCTCTAAACTTCTATCATGAACTTGGTCTCTCATTGGGCTGTAGTATACTAGTGTGTGTCTAAGTAGGTTCAGGATGATATCGACATGGTTTTGAGTGGCTGAGTCTTCCTTTACGAGAGGAGATACGAGATTAAGAAGACACTTGGCATTTTGGGAAAAGCTGATCTTCACATTGTGTTTCTATCTTTGGGTACAAGTTTATTATGACAAAAGTACAAGCGAAGTTTTGAGTCGGATGTATCTGCTTTATTCTAAACATAATATGATTGCAACCTCTTAACCACATTCACGTGGCTGTTCTTACTTCTTAGACCAAGCGTGAAAACATGCTTGTAATTTCACGCCGTTGCAACCTTGCATGTTCTATTGCCACCAGTTCAACTGTTCAAGTACTAGCTATATGCGATGATCCGTTCCATTTCAATCTTTAAAATTTAAATTACGAAGAAAAAAAATGTAAGGATTTAGTCTGATCAGAGCCCTTGCAGATCGGCTGTGTTGCTGTCCCTAGATCAACATGAAAAGATTGCTGGTGAATAGTTTCTCATATCATGTGTATTGCTGGAAACTTTAGTTTTCGTTGGGTAGGCTATTCAACTGTCATCTATTAAAATATGGCAATGCACATACTGCACAGTAATTGCTAATGGTTTTTCCTTTCCCTGTTTGTGGATTCAATTTTATAATGTAGAGATCACCTCAAAGATCTTTTAGAATGAAAATCTTAGGTTATGTCTAGAGTGATCTTTTGTGTAATAACTTGTTCAGAATTAGCTTCTCTTCAGTTTGGCTAATTGCAGTGCACCCCTATAGCGAGCTTCAATCCACACCTCAAAAAGGTTATGAACTAGGACTACCGATAGCATAGGACGTGATCATATATGCCCCTCAAGATTTCTCAACATCTTCAATATAGAATTGCTGTCAAGTCACTTTATTGCAATCTACTTTGAACATATGTCTTCACATGTTGGACCTTACATTTGACTGTTGTAACTTTGATACAATTATAATAGTTCAACTTAAAATTGATCCAAGACAACTGAAAAGTCCTTTAAAATTTCTCAAAATCTTCAATATAGGACTATTTTAAAGTCAGTTTCCCACACACTAGGGTTGCAATTCACTCTCCTTAAGAAGCATGCTTCCTCACTTCTTGGATCTTAGATCCAGTTGACTTCTTAGTTTTGACGGATACCACTAACCCCACAGCTGACCTCATTTCACTGTAAACCAGGACAATCAACATGGACATATAAATTCTCAAGGTTTATCAAAAGCTTTAATGTTTGACTATTCTGAAATCTGTAGTCCTTTGCACACTTGAGGGGTAACAATTTACTTTAAGTAACAAGGGTACTTGTGTTGAACCTCAGGACCGAGTTTTGAATATGGTCTGTTACCACCTATTATAATCTGACCTAAACTAATGATTGCCTCATATTGTGTGTCTCATCTTTCCATGTAGCCGATTACTCCAGTTCGCACCTCAAAAAAGCTATGAGCTAGGACAACTGACAATATCACAGACGAGTGTATGAGCCCCTGAACATTTTCCAAATTCTTCGTTATAGAACTATTTTCAAGTCCTTTCTTTCACATGGTTTCTTTCTGTTTGTTAAGCCTGTCTTTTCTCCCCTTGATATGTGCATAACTTTTGATATTTGAAATTTTATACTGGTTTAAAGATTCAAACCCAAAATGTTTCCTATTGCCTCGTTTTAGTGGACCAATAAGTTTATCAAAATGACAAAATAAAAGAAAAGTTTCTGCGGTATAGTGTATTGACCTTGCCTAAGTCAAGTTAAGTGTTAAATCCCTTCAGGACTTCTCAATTGACCTTGTCAGCTAACTCAAGTTAGTGTTAAATCCCCTTCAAGAGGACCTGTCAAATTGTAGTTTGCTCTCAACGCCAAGGCCGTTCAAAGGAGGTCCAAATGATTGTGATAGCGCAACGTGAAATACTTAAATTTGTTATCTCAACTGGCATGGAATGATGGAACTTCTACATAAATAAGAAAGTCTCATCAAGTCCTGAACTGATGAAGGTTATAAGGTGATATGTTCGGAAAGAGCCATGAGAATTAGGATAAGCAGAGGAGAACAGAAGCCAAGGATTAGAATGAGCATATGACTCTTAACTGCTAACAGTACACCCACCCATGAGAATATGTTGTATCAGATGTGAACAAGATGACTAGTGACTTCTCTGGGATGATCATTTGTTGCTACCGCAGCATGTTCTGCGCAAAATGGAAATTCCTGACAGGGAAGGGATCAATCATTCATAATCAAATGACGCTACTTTTGACGGTGCTTGCTAATGAGTAAGAAGCAGTTGTTCAGTGAATGATATGAAAGACCTCGGAGGTCATCATTTCTATTTCTCAGGGTGCATATGCTGAGATATTCCGAATATTGGGTGTACCGATAATTACGCCTTGTTCTATGGCGAGTTTCAAGCGTGAATTTTTTAAATTGGACGATTCCTAGATTTGTATCGGTCGTCCAGGACTACAGGTATCCAGTTTCTCTCTATTTGTGCATCACAAAGATGACGCGTTGTGATCTTGATCCTTTCGTAACCATTGCTTTTATTGTGATAAAATGTGTGTTGCTTAGAGCTCCCCACGTTCAATATACTGTGAAAAGTTATCGATTTAACACTTGCTTTCCCTACAGTGAAGTTAATTGTCATTTAAAAATGAGAGAAGCATTCAGATGGTCGTTCAAGTAGAAGAGAATTGTGTGAACCTTTTGTAAATTAAAACGCGTAAATTGATATTTTGTGTGGTCTCATAAACGGCTAGAATATGGATAGGATTCTCCTCGTTATGAGAATCCGATTCATGCCTGTGCCTCAAATCTGCAAAAAGTAAACAAATTGTATACATTTCATTTTTTCAGCCAAATTCCTGGGTGAAAGAAGCCACAAATTGATATTTGGTGTGGTCTCATAAATGGCTAGAATATGGATAGGATTCTCCTCGTTATGAGAATCCGATTCATGCCTATGCCTCAAATCTGCAAAAAGTAAACAAATTGTATACATTTCATTTTTTCAGCCAAATTCCTGGGTGAAAGAAGCCACAAAAGTGGAGTTTGTCCGTTGAAACTTATGTCTGCTCGCGTCTTTTGGATGTGAAACGCTTACAAATGTGTAAATTCCGCCATCTTAAGCTGCGATTTTTCGACTGAATATAAAATTCTAGGCACCCCTGTGTAAGTTCTGCTCACCACCAATCCATACATTTGAACATTTCTTACAGATGTGGATAAATTTTCACTTGTCTAGTTTGAGCTAACTTGCGTAAGATTTTGATATATCTTAAGTGTGAGCTTTTATAGTTTAAGGGGTATGCAAAAGATCTCCATTGGCGCCTAACAAAATAAGATCTGACAGGGGCTTGTTCTGCTGGATTTGTTACCAAGTTACAACCTCAAGGAGTGAGGGAGTCATCCTTTTACAAGTAGAAGCAATTTCATCTTTAGAAGAGGATGGAGCACGGTCAAGTTCCTCTCGTGTTTTCTTTGAAGAGAAAAGCAAGAAGATCAGCAATTTAATGAACTCACAGTTAGGCGTTGGTTTTAGTGTTTGTGTGCATTTATTTCTCTAAGTACATGCTTTGCAAAGCAATTCATGAGTCCAGAACTTGCTGCTTTCGATTGTCTTAGTTATGTTGGCAGTTCAGTTCAGCAACGAAAATCTTTTTTGGGTACACTCAGCTCTGTAGGATCATGTAGGCCGAAGATGACCAAACCTGACCTGATCTGACATCTGAGTAGCTTTTTTGTATTGATTGCTAGCGGTTAGCATGGACAGGAAAGAAACTGGGTCCTTTTTTCTTTGGCTTGCAAATTCTTGTTCGATCTTATAAAATTGGCTTGCAAATGGAATGGTGGATTCTCAGCTTGGCTGAACTTATATAATTTCGTTGGCTAGTGACTCGTGCTTTCCAACCATTATCTACAGGACAGAACTGATGTAAAAATATCGTTTCCAAGTGTTTTCCCTCTAAAGCAAATAGATTGGTGTTCAGTTCTTGTTATTTGAAATAACAATGCAGTCTCATGCAAATGAGCTCGCTGTTTGCTTCAATTTTTTCATGAGGATGACCCCAATTTAGCCGGCTGCAGAAAATAAGACAAACACAGGAAATTCGATTTGTTGGGCTCGTTTTCCAGCACTTGTTACAGAGCATTATACTGACTGAACATCCCTCCCAACATAAACAACACAGAACATGCACAAGTGTTTGTGTGGGTGAATTTCTTCTTTTGAGTCTTCCACTTTGATATTATCTTGCAAGTGCCTGTTAATCGAAGTTGCATGTGTAAAGAATTATATGTATCGTCTCCCTTTGAGAGTGTCCGTGTGAAACATTTGACGAGACAATCAAGCCGCTGCTTCCTGGGAATCTGCTGAGGGAAGCTTTGTATTAGTGGCCGAGTCCCTCCCGTGTGGACGGACTTGCAGAAAAGGTCTCTTCCTCTCGGCTTCCTACACATAAAATCATGGAAAGGGTCAAAGGAGAAAAAGTAAGGAGGAAACTTGGGCACCAACCGAAAGACACGAAGTCAAGTGGTCTGATCTCTGTGAAGGGTTCAAAAGTTTTCCTTTTTATGATTTCTAATGGAAAGACGCGTCGTCCCAGATGGAGTTTTGTCATATACTAGATCACGCTTACGTTGAATTTCTTCTTCCTGAAGGATGCTAAGCTCCTCACCGTTTATTCGGAAGGAATCATATGCTTCATTATGAGTACATTAGCCCCCAAAAGTTGTAGGCCTTATCTCGGATGCTCTTTACCTTTTCTTGATTTCGTGCAGGAGACGAATATGTACAAGAAAATGCAAGATGGACTGCAACCAACCTACAATCATTCACAGAAAGGTGCCATCTAGAGACGCAATTCAAACATGCACGCCTTATCACCTCCTTCCTTACCATCTGCCAATACTTTTTTTCTTTTAAAGAAATCAACAACAAACACCACTCGTTTAACCTGCTCCTCACCGACTGACTTTTTTAATAAGCCGTTCTAACTCGATCGTGGGCGTAGCCAGGTGTGGATTCTAAAAGCACTTTTTATCTTTATATTAACATTTTTGAAAAAAAAAATTCTCATTTACATTTTAATGCCTCTTCAAATGTTATATGTAATATCTTTCGTCTCTGCCCACCCTTACTGCGGAGTCAAGATAGGGTCTGCATAGACCCTGGCTTTGCCTCAAAATAATATTTCAAAGAATTTACATATAAATTTTAAAAATTTTATTTAGTTTTATATAAAAAATTTGAAAAAAAATTTTGAATTCTACTTAAAATTTAAAAACTTTAATTCAATTTCGATTTCGATTGTGAAAAGTTTCTGGTTCCGTCACTCATAAAAGCTTTTTAGACTCCGCCCCTGCTACACGTTGGTTTCATCTTTTCGTCAAAATGGGCAGCTTAGTTTCTTCCTATTGGTTTCCTTCTCCTTCCCTCAGACGCCGAAAGACCGACTAAGCGACCTTGCATCCATCCCTCTCCTATAAGAAGGTACTCGTTACTTCAGTCTGCATGCGTCCTGGGAGCCTCCTTCAAGGCTAATCTCTTTCTTTCTTTCTCAACTGGCAAGTTTTTTGAGGAACTTGCTGCACAAAGAAAAAGATTGCTGTTCTTAGGTCGTGGTAGTCAAGTATCTCTTGCACCAAGTTTTGGCAAGCCGAGAATGAGGTTCAATGGTGAGTCTCTGCCATCTGCCGCAGTCATTCTATCTACAGCTGCTTCAATCACAGCATCGCTTATGATGATGAAAACGATCGTAAATGATTTGATCCCGGAGGATATGTACGATTACGTGGCTGTTAAATTTCGAGGCCTGTTCTTGCGCCTGTCCAATCACTTCTCCATCGTCATCAAGGAGTTTGACGGCCTGAACGCCAATCAGATGTTCGAAGCGACGGACAAGTACCTGAGCCTAATTAATTCATCTTCTGTACGTAGGCTATGCGTCCACAAGGAAGAGCAAGAGAAGCTAATGGCAATTAGTATTGATAAGGGTGAAGAAGTCGTGGATACTTTCAATGGCGCACAATTCACATGGATTCTGATTTCTGAAAAAAATAAGGCATTGGATCCTAACCATGGAACGGGCGCCATCAGGAACTTTGACAGCCGACATTTTGAGCTGAGTTTCCACAAGAAGCACAAGGAATTGGCTTTAAATTCTTACTTGCCTTACGTGTTAGAGCGCGCCCAAGAAACAAAGCAGAAAGGAAGAGCACCAAAGATCTATTCAATAGACAACTTGTATGGTGAGCTTAGCGACGTGTGGGGATCGATTTACTTGGATCATCCAGCGACTTTCGAGACGTTGGCAATGGATGAGGTGATGAAGAAGGAGATCATGGATGACTTGAAAATATTTGTACAGAGAAAGGATTTCTACCGGAGAGTGGGAAAGGCCTGGAAGCGAGGGTAAGCTGATCCACTTTTATTTTGCACATTCCCACCTGCTTGTGTTATCATAGCTTATCAACCAATCCTCCGTTTCTGAATTTCCTTGACGCTTGCAAGTTGCAACGTGGGAAAGAGAAATCTGTTTTTGTTAAAAATTGATATAATTTGATAATATCCCAAACCTCCCAAAAAGAGTTCTGCATATCTGCATGGGTGGATAAGTTAAATTGAACCTTGTCTATTTGGGAGTGTCACTTGCCATTGAACTGAAGCAAAGCTGGAGGCTTCTTCTGCCAGCAAGAAAGATTTACGCCCATAAATCGATGTCTTACTGATTATTGGTAGTTTTCCTTCATTATCAAATAACATAATGTGATAATCTTCTGCTATTAGGGTGCTAATATTTTAACTCACGAAACATAAAAATGAACAGAGGTCATAGGAAAAATGAACTTTAGCATGGAATTGCCATCACTTCTCCAGGTCAATTGTCTAGTGGTAGATGAATAACCATGGAGGTTCATGAGATGAGTCAATTTTAAAATTCCAGTTTGGGTATCACCAAATTTTCAGTGGAAAGTGATAAGTACCAGATGAACTGGCAATTTTTTACATAATTTCTCGTATTTAAAACAGATTCGACAGAAGTTGGAAATTGTTTTTCTGTCACCATTTCAACGAAGGAGGGGGTGGAAAAACGAAAAAAAGTTGTTTCCATACATCAACTTTCTTAATTCAATGTGATTTACAGCTGCTTGGCATTTTTTGACTGCGTCTGCCTTATTAAACCTTCATTTCTATTGTCCATTGAAGAAAACCCTTTTTTACTAGTTGAAACTAGTTTACCTGCTATTGGCATTTATTTGCTTTCACGTACCACTTTCTGGGGTTCAAGATAAGCAACGATGTCAGTTTCAGCAATCAAATCGAATACTTTATTTGCATTGGTGTTCACTGGTAAGGCCATTACTAAACTCTTACTTGTCAAACTTTTCTATAGGTATCTTCTCTATGGTCCTCCAGGGACAGGGAAATCTAGCTTAATTGCGGCGATGGCAAACTTCCTAAATTTCGATGTATATGACCTTCAGCTCACGGAGGTTGAGTCTAACAATGACCTCAGGCGGGTCCTGCTTGCAACTGGAAACCGATCTATCCTCGTCGTTGAAGACATCGACTGTTCTGGATTGAAGGACCGCTCCAGCTCAACGGACGATGGTAGAAAAAAGACGAGGATCACCCTTTCTGGTGTCCTCAACATTGTGGATGGTCTTTGGTCCAGTGTTGGAAACGAACGTATAATTGTCTTCACAACTAATCACAAGGATCGATTAGACCCGGCATTGCTACGGCCAGGTCGAATGGATATGCATGTGCACATGAACTACTGCAGTTTTTCAGCGTTCAAGGTCTTGGTCTTCAATTACCTTCAGATTGATTACCATCCTTTATTCGAAAGAATAAGGACACTGATAGATGAAGTGGAGATAACCCCAGCAGAAGTTGCAGAAGTTTTAATGAGAAATAAAGAGACTACGTGTGCAATTGAAGATGCAATCCAAGCAATGGAAAAAAAGAAGGAACTACAAGAAAAGCAGGAAGACAATGGTGAGGAAGATGTAGAAGGCAGAGAAGAGGATGACAATGGTGAGGAAGAATTCGAAGAACATGGTGAGGAAAATTTTGAAGAGGTTTGAAGTAGGACAAGCCAACCTACTTAAAGCATATCTATATTTTCCCTCAGGGCCCGCCCGTTTGATGGGCCGGAAATCCACTATTCACCGAGAAAAAAATTTCAAATTTGATGGTAAAAGGGTCGTTGTACTGTCAACGATTTTTACAGTACATAATGTCATGTGTATTTCAACTTTCAACAGTTCAAAAATAGCAAGAAGCATGAAAATGTATGATAAAGATAAATTTGTTTCAGAATCTCATGTACAAAATCATGTAGATGGAAGGCAATGACATTAATCTTATGGCTATATTCCACATTATAAACCGACTTCAGAGCCTCTGAATACCAAAGAATTTACGCACAACCAAACCAGTAACTACTCTCACACCTTAAGGCTTCGTGATAACACAAAACAGCTGCATCTATCAAAGCAATCTTCTAGCCTCCCGAAACTGACCAAAAACTTATTCGCAAGGTTTTGTATTTCATGCCTAGACAAATAGATAAAGCAGAACATAATCAATCTGCAATTACAAGCACCCTTCCCTTTCAGGCTGCAGTGACCCTGGTCACTGGTTTTTACTTCATCCGTTTGAAGGATATCTTCTGCAGCTAACAGACAAAAAACTGACTAAGCCTATCATGAAAGACTTTGAGCAAAAATGGAAGAATTCATGCTTGGGATAACAAGCGAAAGTGAAAAAAAAATGTCGGACATAGATCCTTGGTAAAAATTTAGGCCTTTCTGTCCCAGCAAAAATTCTGTTCGTCTAATGATCATAAGAGCAACTTAAATATCACCAAGTTGCTGGGAAATCAACAGTTCCCTTGCTATAAGATCAAAAGGTGGCTGTACACACAGGTCAGGTGGAGGAGTTAAGGATTTTACAAACCAGAAGCCAATTTGTAGAGTCAAGGATGGGATTTCCACCAACTAACTAGACATAAACATTAAAAAATAAAAAACCTTCCCAGGAATGTAAATGTTTGGAATGGAATGAGTAACTGAGATGATGAAATGTACAAGCCGTTTCAACTTTCAAGAATGTAAATGTTTGGAATAGCATGAGTAACTTGGGTGATGAAATGTACAAGTCGTTTCAATGAGTTACCAAAACAACCCGAATGTCAACAAGAATGGCAATAACTCCTATTAAACTTCTGTTCCCATAGTCTTTGATATTCTGGTTAGGATTACAATGCCTCCTTAGGGAAAACAAGGAGAGACCCTCAGTATGAACCCAATGACTGCTCAGATGAAAATGAGCTGGGAAAAGATGCAACCCTACGGGCTTTGGAATTTTCTCTATTTCTTCTTCTTGCCACCCTTGCTGGGCTTAGAAGATGCTGCAGCCGTACTTGCTGCTGGTTCCTGCTTCTTGCTCCTTCCAGGATGTCTAGGGACTAACTCAGCCACTTGAAGCATTAATTGTTTCCCTGAAATGACAATCAAGTCCATCATTCCACAAATATAGCACATCCAATAAAATCAAAGCATACCCTCTTTAAGCTTTTTGCTGCCACGATATGCTATAGACATCCTCATGGCAAGACAAGATGTAAAGCATATAGTATTATCAGAAAAAATTATTTTAATTTCTAGTAATAACTCTTCACTATCGTTAACCGACTCTAGCAGCCACATATGAAGCTACTTCTAGAAACTGTTGGTTACCTGGTGTCACGGAACCCATATTATCAATATCTCTCTATATGGGAGCATGTCGGCTGATATGTATGGTATTGTTCAGCAAGACAGATCCAGATTTTTATTTTTTCATTTATAAAATCAATTTAAATATTTTGAATTATCTTTAAAAATCAGAAAACCTAAAAATACAGCAATACGGCTGATAAATTGTATCCATGAGGTAACTCATACAGTGGCTGTACTGAAGATAAGTCACCTGGTTTTTCTAGCTATGGATTCAAAGATAGTAAACATCCAGAGTCCAGAGATGACTTTTCTTGATGCTCCACGCTGACTGCTATGTCATATCCCATTTGTGAATTCCTTGTAGGGGAAAAAACTCATATAAATTGCTGTATAGCATACCCACAGCCATATCCATCTGACAGTGAGAAGATTAGATTACTCCAATAAGGATGTTTCTTAGTCTGGTCCCAATATGACACATATAGTCTCCCAAGATCCTGCTGATCCTGTTGCTAAACAACACAAATGCTCTACCTGCTAAAAATGCATAATCCAGTAGATTTTTTTTGCTAAATAAATCAAAGTGGTAATCCAATCTTTGGTTCTATTCCAAAGGCGTTTCTGTACTAGCTATAGGTGAAAAAACTTCATAAGATAGCAATACCCTGGAAAACTATAAGCATAAGTTGTGTTCGCTTGCATAAGAGAATAAGTGAAGCATAGCGACCAAAATATACGAATCAGGAAATATGCATAATTACTAGTAGAACACGAAAACTGTTTAGATACAGGGAGAAAAGACAAAGACATGAAAAGATCAACTACATGCTTTGATATCACCAGGAAAACAAAGCTTTTGGGAGCTGTAATTTCAGCGTATAAATGTATATAATTTACCAAAACTAGAACACGTGAATCATGATATGAACACTTCAAACTCATGCAAATGTCGAAGTTTGAAAAATTGCCTAAGAATCCCAAAGTATGTGTAACTGCATTTCGATTATTCCAAAAGTTTAGGTGCCAGATTTGAACGCATACTTTCATGGAGCAGCAATAACTAACTCCAACACACTTAGAGGCTTTTCTGTAATCAACCAACAGACAAACCCATATGAATCAGCAATCATATTAGACCAAATGCATGGGAAACATGTGGATTACTTTTCTAACAGGATCACGTGTGCACAATGGTATGTTTCTGTAAACGGGCATGAACGAGAACTATACTTTCAATCAAGCATCAAATAGCTAATCTCAGCAGCATGCCCATCATTCATTTTTTGAAGAAAAAAAACATCAGCAGACTAGTAAAACATCATTATTTTTTCTGCCTGTTCCTGCGCTTTACCATAACACAATATCACAATGACAATCTCCTTTAACAGTTCAAGAAATGACAATGCCGAATTAATTGGTCGTGTCTGACGGACAAGGCATCATGACTTGTAGCTTATAACTGGAACAGCCAATTTAACACGACAGGAAGCCCAGGAAGATGCTTACTTGAACATATTTCAGGATTATAGAAAGAACCATCTTCCTTCTTCAGTGAAACCCTCACCCTCCCCACCTGCATGAAATCGCGTGGATATGCCTTGTCCACCTGCAACAATTACTTTGGCGTCATTTTTTCATATGTGATGTATGGGCATGTCATAAATATAAAAAGAAACATATTTGAAGTTTTGAACAACAACATCAGTGAAGTATATGAACACTAGTATGAGATGAACATCTTGTAACAGATCAGGCAATGACCTCAAAAACACAAGGAACCTTGAGGTGGGCACAACAATCTACGATCTCCGCGCAAGTCGGGTTCTCGCACGCTTTGCTAGTACAAATCCGGCGTCCCTCTGCTAACGTTTTCTTCGAATTCATGTAAACGGGATAGAGAATGATCCATCGCTTTGTATTCGGGGGCGCTACTGCCATCATCGATCTAAAGCTTCCTGTAAAAAAATGGTCCAGAAGGAGACAGATAACAACATAAGGAAAATGGAAAAAGTCAAAATGGAGCCAGAAGAAGCAAGAAAGATGAAGATGACAGATTCACTAAAGGCGAACAAAAAAAATTACATGTTTGCACCGTTGATTAATTCTCAAACCAAGATTTTCAAGACCTTCAGGAAAAGTCGGTCAATGGGTGCGAAAGGATTTGTCCATCAAACACAAAAAGGAAAACAATTTTAGCCTAGTGATCTGAATCCACGGTCCGATGGCAACAACACCTCTAGTGAAATTACATCGAAGACTTGTATGCATTCACAAACCTGCGGTTCATATAACAATAAACAAGAGAAAAGCCGAGGAATCTACCCCTACAAAGCTAAGGTTTCCACTATCAACATGAACCAACGGAGCAAGTTTCTTCCTTCTGCCCAACAAGAGAGAGAGAGAGAGAGAGAGAGACGTTTTACCTGAGGAAGACGGAGAGGCGAGGAATGCAGGGGCCGAAGAGGAGGAGACTCGGGCAGATGAACAGAGGAAGCAGGCGAAGGCTTGCGCGAAGAACTTGGATTTTTTCCTATTGGGGACTTGCACGGCAGAAAAGATAATCCATGGGAAAAAGTCGGACCCGACTTGTCCCATCCCATTTTTTCCTGATCCACTCTCTGGAGGACAAATTCAGGCGTGTTTGATAAGCTGGGGAAAAATTAATCACAGACTTTTCCCCATGCCCATCAAACGGCCCCTAATCTTATTGCGACGGTTTAAACCAGTGCAACCAGTTCTGCCTCCAACATGGCTTATCCATTCTCATGTGATATAATCAAATCAGATCCAAGAGCTCCAATAGACTGGCAAGTAGACTAACATTTCAGCCGAAATGGTAAAGTTCCGATTCTAGGACTCATGCCAAGTTACACTGAAGATCTCTAATTTATTTGTCTAAGAGATCTTCGGGTCTTAGACTCTTAAGATTTCGGAACCTTGATTTCTGATAAGGATCCAAATCCTTTGTCTAAGAGATGCATGCAGTTTGTGATTTTTTATTCTCCAAAACCCTAATATAAGTTGAAATAGGAATCCAACACTATATACATTGGTTTGACGTATCCAAATCTCATGAGAAAGAACCAGACATTTAATAAATATTGGATTACTGCTAAAAGAACATGATGAAGCTAATTCATGAGACTTTATAAACTATGAGGGTGTTCAGTTAGGTTGGATCTAAGATCCAAGATTTTTTGAGATATTGGGGTCTTAGATTCAAAGAGTTCAGATCCTTGATTTCTGATCATGATCTAAATCCTTTGTCTAAGAGATGCATGCAGTTAGTAATTTTTGCATCGTGTAACATGTACGGTTCCAAGTTAGATCCCCCTCTCCTCCCCTCAAGATTTGAGGGATATTGAAAACCTTTAAATCTACAATTTGTTTAAAACCATGAATTCAGGAATGCCCCACCAAGCAAAGTCAGTTCTAAGATCCACCTATTTTACTTCAATATGTTAGAATGATTCCTAGATGTCAATTCCAAGCTGCGAATAATTTATGGTTCACTTTTCCGAAAAAAAGTTCTCCTTATGTCTCACCACATTGTGCAAACATCGTCCAATGAAGAGTCTTCGTGGATGCTTGAGAAAAAGAAAATAGGAAAAGAACGTCCGATGCATATTCACATCTGTGTATTCTCATCATGTAAGCATTCATCCGTTTCACGCCTGGACATTCAAAAGGAAGGCAGGATTGATGGATCAAGCCATCACCAAATGATTGAAGTGGTTTTAGAACTAAGGAAAGGGGATAAATCTGCAGACCAAATTAAGAAAGTAATCTACGAAGGCCATCAAAGATTTTCGAAGTATATTAGAATTCAAAAGAGCTGTACCATTGAGAGCTCCCGAGTTTCTAAGCTTTGTTCATAGGAAAAACATGTGAACAAACTTCAATCCTTTCAGTTAACAAATAGCATAAGCGCCAACGGCTAAAACTGCTAGGAACTCTTGCCACTCAACCAAAGGTTGAAATGTGGATACAACTTAAGTAACTGACCTCCAACATCTGTCAGCAAAGTAAACTTAAGAAACACAAACTCTAAAAAACCAATGGAAATATTATAAGCTTTTTTCTCTCGCAGAAAAGCACTCCAAACGATCTAAAAACATGATCCGACTGCCATCGCTTGGTATATATCTCACTTTGCATCGCCGATTACCCTACAGCAAAACCTTATCCAGAAAGAAAGGTTCGTTATTGGTGTGAAACCTGTCTTACTATAAAAATGAAGACATCAACTCATTTGAAGGATTGAACAGGAACGTTCTTCTGTCAAGCCTGTTCTAGACTGCCATTTTCATTCCAATTTTCTTGTGAGGATCATATCCAACAATTTCAAAATCAGCTGCAACGAAAGAATCAATATCCTTTTTCTCAGGATTTATCTTCAACACCTGTCAAACACAAGATCTATGGTCAAAAGAAGATGTGCAATCGTTTCATAAGAACAAGAAATGAAGCAAAAAAATTTGGTAAAATTAGCATTATCATGTATAGGTTTCTTTAATGCTTTGTCAGGGAAGGAATGAAGGAAAGAATGAAAATAACAATTCATAGGAACGTAAGAACTGTGTTCCCGCAGTCTCACTGGGAATGGTCTGGGCAGGTTTTGGAGCTGCTCCTGAAGGGGCCTAACATGAGTCCTGTAAACATGAGCATCTCCAATAACATGAACAAAATCCCCTGGAGAAATATCTGCAGACAAATAGCACTCATTCAAAGAGCAAAAAGAGGAAGAATCAAGAACAAGAGAATAAATGCATGAACTGTATTAAAACACGTCAGTTTCCCGAGCAATCAAAAGCTAGCAGGGCAACCATAAAGACACAAACCATGCCTTCATTCTTCAATCAAATCACTCTAACCATTGGAAAAGGAAAGCAAACAAGAGCGGCTTGAATAAGTTCTGCAAAAGCTTAAGCATAAGAAGAATAAGCATGAATTTTTCTACCATTCCAACATGTCTTTCCACACTAAACCAGTCTTAAAACCAGAAAAACAAAAACTAATCAAATCCCATAGTTTTTTCAAACACAGGTTAATGTTGATATTTGATAACCATTTGGGATTGTAGAAGGACTTGGTTCAGCAGGAGCTATCATCATTATTCAACTTGAACAAGGTTGATGAACTACAGTCCAAGTTGCGGAAATACAAATGTAGAGAGTGGGGTTTGATCACATCAAGGCCCAATTGACAAACCAATCGTTATATCAAATTAAATTGAACCAAATAACAAACAACAAATAACATACCACAGACATGAGCAATCATGCGTGTTAGGAGAGCATATGAAGCTATATTGAATGGCACGCCAAGTCCCATATCAGCAGATCGTTGGTACATCTGACATGATAGCTCCCCATTGGCCACATAAAACTGTGAAGGTAAATGACCACAAACTTGTGTTTAGAAATTAAATAGCCAATCTATCTTAGCAACTCCTAACAGAAAAAACACATTTTTCAGGAACCAGATCATATTCACAATATGCAATTAGTGTTGAACTGCACACCCAGCTGCCAAAAAGAAAAAACCACAACTAAAAGGAGAGAAAAAGTCAAAAGCCAAACGTATAAAGAAACTAGACAATGAACTTTTCCATTTCTACGGCAAAGATGTCAATGAATAATTCGGATATTTCAAGGATTCAAAATCGGCACTTAGTGGTTGCTGGTGAAGGAATTCAACTTGAAATCCAAAATCAACAGAAAGAAAATATTACAAGCCTTTATTAAATACAATGAGAACAATTGATTCTAGCATTTCCCCAGAGATAAAAAAATCCTGACAGGCTCGCAGGCATGAAAAAATTTTGACACCTTGGGATGCCTATACATATGTTTATGGCTCTCCTGATTGGAAAAAAATTGCCAAAATCCAATGTCTGCATTCAATTTTATGCCCCCCAAAAAACTTCCCATTTATCTTACAAGCCTCTTGAAATTTGATTAGTGCATAAAATTTCAACATTTTTTTCCAGACATGTAGATTTGAGCCATCAAGCTCATCCACGAAGTCAGGTTGGAAAAAATTGGCCAGAATCCAGTTGAATGGATAAAAATAAAATAAGCAGATCACCACCAGCTTAGTAAATAATCTGTTAGGGGACATAAGGAAACTAAGACCATATGAGAAGAAAAATGAAAAAAAGGAAGCAATTTACGTTGATCCATCCAGAATGTGTAAGTTGCGTTATTTGAAAGTTGAAACCTTAGGTCAGGATCTGTGAAAAGATTTTAATCATCCTATCAAGAATGTATTTAAACATAAAGATCCCCAGAATAGATAATAACAGAAAAACATAAAATTACGATGTCTCATTTGGACTAGCCTGTGCAAACATGTGGCAGGGTGGGAGAGCCATCAGTTTTAGATCAGTAGGATTCCAGGCTGAGAGAACAATCCGACGGTCATCAGGACATCTTTTTATCTTATTGATTACATCTAATAGCTGATCAAATCCTTGTCCAGTGTAATCAGCATGCATGTTAGTATACCTGCAACAAATTTTTCGTGTGAGATTTATAGATAATTTTTTCACGTGAATTTTCTCCAGGAATATGTAAGACAAACCTTGCACCAAAGTGCCTCCATTGAAAACCATATATGGGACCCAAATCACCTTCTTCTCTTTCAGTCAAGCCAATACTGCAACCACAACCACAAGAGGAACCATTTAAGAAAAACTAGACTTACAGCAAAAATTCACACTTTCAATCAGTATCTGCTGGGTGGAAACAGCCAGGCACCTGTCAAGATAGTCCCTGGAAGCATTTCCATCCCAAATATGCACACCTTTTTCTTGTAGAACCTGTTGAGAAAAATTTACCTTCAGGTTCACAAAAAAAGAGTTTTTACCAGCTTCAAGCATAACTTGTTAAGTCGTTCTTCTAGACAGATGTTCAGGACTGTAGGTTTAGGTTGCAGAGCCATTCTAGTTCAATTATTCAGAGCACCACAAATAACAAGATTTTTTTCATTTTACCTTTGCATTGGTAGAACCACTGATGAACCATAGCAATTCTTCAACAACTCCACGCCAGAAAACTTTCTGAAAAGATGGACAACAAAACATATAGATAACAACATAGTCTGGTTCTTCACAAAATAAGCCACCATGACAATTCCAGCATATGATTATATACAGGAAACAGAATGACTTCTTTTTTTTTTTTTGTTAAGCGTATCACATATAAGAATAAAG
Source organism: Nymphaea colorata (assembly GCF_008831285.2). Taxonomy (NCBI): domain Eukaryota; kingdom Viridiplantae; phylum Streptophyta; class Magnoliopsida; order Nymphaeales; family Nymphaeaceae; genus Nymphaea; species Nymphaea colorata. The sequence continues at coordinate 419,034 of NC_045139.1, forward strand.
AAGCCAATGAAGAACAAGTACCTTTGTAGTGATAAGTGGAAATGTTTTGCGCAAATTAAATCGCATCTGTAAAGCAAAGGTCAAAAGTGAAAGAGGAGTAAGCTAAAAGTTAGAGGAAAATGTCATCAATGCACATTACACGATGTGAAAATTAAACGATCAAATAACAAAATAACTGAACCTGACAACCAAATTTTGATAATGTCCCTGTCCCAGTCCTATCTTCTTTCTGATAACCATTCAATATGATATCCTGGACCAACCTCAGGTACACATATTCCTCATGCCTCTCAAATATGAATTTAGGCAAAAAGGAAAATTTTTGGATCTCAAACTTATCATTTGCCTGCTCTACACTAGAAACTAATCCCTCTTCCAAAACTGAAGGCTCCGCCGGAGAACTTCTAACACGAACATATGTTGCAAAGCAATAGCGTATGTTATTCTCCACCAGTGGAAAAGACGAGTACCATGGCTGAAACATTGAAAAGTCGATTGTAGGGATAAACGTGTCACACTCAATGTCAGAATGCACCTCCGTAGTATGGATGGCATCACAAGCCGGTGAATTTAGAACTTCCCTGCAGAATGTAATCAATGAATAATTATAGATTTCAAAGGCCTTACCCATGTTGAAAAGAGATATACGTGACCAACTTGGAGAACTACCAGCATGCGCAAGAATTTTGCTGGCTAGAACTAAAGAAGGTACTAGGCAAGGCAAGTGATGAAAGACGTTGGCATTTATTAGACAGCTGATATTTCAATAGGATTGAAGAACCGAGAGTAATTACCTTAGTACCTGACCGCCTCCTATGATGAACACACTCTCTATTGATACAGAATAAGGTGGTGCTGCTAATAACTCCAAGGCAGAGGATATGCTTCCACAAATCACAACATTTTCTGCAGTTGCGATGTCAAAACTTCCAGAACGAGTAAGCACCACATTCAACCTTCCAGGCAAGGGCCTATACTCATGAGGGATACTTTCCCATGTTTTCCTGCCCATAATGACTGCATTTTTCTTTTGGGGAGATGACGTAGTCGTAGTGATTTCTTTGAAAAACTTCAGATCACTCGGTAGCTTCCATGGCAGCTTGCCATCTTTACCAATACCCATTTGAGGAGTTACTGCAACAACAACTTGAAATGTTCTTTGAGGATCATGCACTTTACCGTTGCCATTTTGCAAGGCAGTCGGTGCATCACTCGCCATGATGGTCGAAAAGCTCAGGAAACGTGTTTGCCTTACAAAATTATTGCAGGTTATGGAAGATGCAGAAGTCACAACTCTATTTGTTGACGAGAAAAGAAACCTGAAACAACATTATAAATTTTCAACTGTTTAGACAACAGGGGATGAGCATTTTTCAGGAAGACTGGTGGGTTGATAGTTTGGTGCTTCAAGACACCTCCAACTTTATGCTTCAGGACTCCATTTCGATGTACGACTCTCCAATCCGAAGTCAAAATCTCAAAGAAACTATATGAAGAAAAAATAAATAAAATAAACAAATAAATAATGAGTAGTTAACATTGTGTAATTGAAGTAGGGGTCTTCTAATTTTACCATATAATATAATACCAGTACACTTGCAGACCTTCTTTTGCAATAAGAAGAAAGAGAAGGCCTCTCGAAACATCGTTTAAGGCTTCAAATTATGAATATGATTTTTTCTTATTCAGACGGTGTTTTATGAGTCGAAGGAAAAAATATAGATACAGACTTTGTGTCAGAACTCAGAAAACAGCTTCGCTGATCGTCCAAAACCGAGGCTGATAGACAAGGAGCCACATTCCTCGAAACAGAAGCAAGGCTATCTCGTTTGCGATTGAGAAAAATCACACGTTACAGCCGTCAAGATAAACAAATGGCGACCAAAACAACTGTACCAACTCACAGGGGGAAAAAGAAAGATCCACCTGCAGTCTTCTTACCGAGCCTTCCAAAAGCCAAAATCTACAAAATGAGGCATCCCAACAATGCCTTCATAAAAGAAACGTCCTACATAAACAACGTCATTCAGAATGACAAACCCAGAAATACTTCCACCAAATACAACAAACCATCAAACAAAAGAAAAAACTAATAATAACCCACAGAGAACCATCTTATTTCCCCTCAAAAATGACAAAAAAAAAATCAATCATACAACATACACCCCCACCCCCACCCCCTCCTCCCACAAACACACACACACACACACACAGAGAGAGAGAGAGAGAGAACCTGAGCATAGACACCAGTTAATTGCAGAAAACATCTTAAGTGGCTTTCAGTCTCCCGGCTTCCATACAACATAAGAAACCACCCATGGAAACAGAAACTCCCCGCTCCCACCACTGTCAATGCGAAGTCCTGGGGCCTTCTTCCCCCTTCCTCCCCACTCCCCTGATATATAGCCCTCCCTCCCTCTCTCTCTCTATGCTCTCTGCACTTACATGGTCGTATGGGGTCATTAGGGGGGGCAAGTCAAGGGTCAAGCGACCCAAAGAGAGGCCATTCCATCCGCTTCTTGGCAGTGTCAACGGACCGGGAACGGGTCTTACAGTTACAGTATAAGATCCCTCTCTTCACTCCTGCGCTTTGTTGAGTTGGACCAGCAAAGAAGTAACAAGATCCGTTTGATCTTGATCATATTAGGTGTTGCCAATGGAGAAAGGGTAGGCAAAGACAGGTTCCGGCAGGGTTGAAGTGCGGCACCAAAAGCAAGGCTGCACTGTCTTTCACTAGGTCCATGCATCTTCGCAGTAGGCTGCAATCTTGTCGTCCTAAAGGACAGAGTTGAGGGTCTTCTTAAAGTTGACACATCTCCAGTCTAATATTCTATTTAGTCTACTCATGCCTATTAAGACATTACTGGGAGTAAAAAGGCCAAGATTGGTTTTGGTAGAAGGAACGAACATGTGAGTAGCACCAAGTTTGGTTTGCTATCTCAGGTATGAACCACATGGCGTGCATCCTACAAGGTGCTTTCTAGTGATCAAGAGCAATCTAAATGTTTTCATGAGCCCAAGATTTGTTAATACAAACATCTTGAATTCATGACAATTGGAAACATTGGAAAATTCAAGAACCAAGGGAAAAAATAACAACATTATCATACCAAGTTTGGCTCATTTGCAACTCTTAACCTATCAGTTTAGGACCTGATAGGTAACTTGGCTTAATTGGACCTGGGCTAAGACCTAGCACAATAGCTGGTAAAGGATCCCCTTGTGGTTGGTTTGGTCTTAGCATTTGGTGATGTAAGTTGCGGACCCATCCAGCGAGCCCACTGGGTCACTGCGGACCGTGCCAAACCTACCTAAAACACCAAACCCAAACAACAAGCAAGTGAACCACACCCAATTCAAACTGGTCATAGCTGAGAAGGGTTCGTTCTGTTTATCCAGTTATTATGAGAACTTGTATCTTCATCTAAAAAGACAATTCACAAGAAAACTTAGGACAACTAAGAAGCAGTTTGTTGGATTTCTGCAGGGGAAATCCCACCTCCTTTAGAAGTAGATGATCGATTAGGTGAGAAGTTCATCAAGGATCCCTGGTGGCCCACAGCCCTGAAATTTCCACTTGTCATTACGTCACTGATAGAGATTTCTAAGATGATGGTGACAACCGGCCCACCTTGGCCTTGGGACATGACCATTCTACCCTTTGAAAATCTTGATCGTCAACTATAAATTTTTTGCTACCAAGGCTCTAAGAAGGCATTTGATAAGAAGAATATTATTTTGTTCATAGAATACATGTTTCAGAAGTTTAGTGGTTATGAATCCTGCTATAAGATTTTCAAACTAAAGGCAGAAGTTCTGCAATCGGTGTACAGACCTTTCTCCAAATACTTTCATTCAAGGAACTTTCTTAAGAAACAAAACTCTCTCTCTCTCTCTCACTTTTATACATACATATATATATATATATATATATATATAAGTGGTACCTCGGTATTCGACACCCGGCTATATTTAATTTGCTATTGTTGGCAGTACTAGAGAGGGCTTTTATGCTTAAAGAACTCCAAGATTTCCCCTCACCATTAAAAAAATCAAGCATTTTACAGTGAATGTGATGAGTTGTCCTTTAGCATTTTTGGTGATCTGATATGCTGGCAGAGTTTGGGGGAGGAACATGGGTTTTTGGCTCTACATTGTTTTACTTTTTGATAAATATTCAATCTGGATGATGTCAGTAGTTAAGAAATGTGGTTAAGGGGAAACCATAATGAGAATAAAGTATGTTACATTATCTGAATTCTTTTATTGGATAGACTTTAATTGCTTCATATCTCAAATCCAAGGCCCTGACCTGGCCTGGGACCCATCTTAGTTCAATGCTTTTTCAATTGAAGGATCTGATATGATAATCTTCAAAAAGCCACACGGACACATGGGCCTCTTGACCCAAGTGGGACAAAGAGGAGGACAAAGGAGATCTAATTATGGATTAGAAATGCTTGACACAGTATTACCTTACATTTAGAAACCCCAAAGCAATGAAATGAACTATTATCATCTCCTGGAAGGTTGGTGCAATAGTCACTCTCAGGCAGACAGTTCCTATTTCGAACTACTGTGGCGTCAACTCTCTATTATTGGATTTGCGATGCCTTAACTTTTTTTTTTTTGTCTTGTTCCTTTGTTTTGGTGTTGTCAATGAAAGGGCATAAGTGGAAAAAGTCGAATAGTTCGCGAAAATTAGTGGAAAAGTGAGAAAAATAATGATGTGGTCATTTCAACTATGTGAGGCATTTGTGGGGCCATGCTTGCTTGTGGGCACATCCAAAGATAACTTAAAAAAATTTTGAAGGATGTGACATGTTTAGGGGCAAAGAGGATGGTGGGGTTAGTTGTGGAATGTGCTGCTTGCAATTATTAAATGAGATATCAAGGGATATTAACTTATTATATGTGATTTTATGTTCTTGCCCTTAGACTGTTAGACATATAGCTTTGTTGTGCCTTTGGATGGCAAGTAAAAATCCATTGACGTCTAAATACACAACAATTAAACTTCCTCTTCGTTTCGCCATGTACATCAATCTCATGCCTCTTCCATCACGTTAATAAATTGAACTTATTTGTGAGAAAATAAAATATTTCTTCTCTCCTCCCAGAGAAAACCATCATTTTTTTTTTCTGATTTGAGATGCCAACAGCACAATAATAGCAAAAAAGAAAAAAGGATGACATTCTTGAAAAAAAGGAAAAAAAGAAAATGTTCTATGACATAATCACTCACCAAAATGGAAGTTTAGTTGGTGCCATTCTGCAATTATGTGATATTTTGACAGTATTGTGCGAAATACGACAATTCTCTCTCTCTCTCTTATTTTATGCTTAACGAAGGTTCGTTTATCATGTGCAAATAGCAAAAAGGTTCCTTATTCTTTAACCTCTTAGGTGCATTAGAAACATTCTGGAGGTTGGTGGCGTTCATCTACTTTAATTCTGCCACGAGTCCTGGATAAAAAGCTTCCTCTACATTAATGAAACTATGGAAGCGACACATGCTGTTCATATTTTGCTGGCCCATATTTTGCTAGTAAAAAAGGTCAGCATCTGGTTACTATTTTTCTACAAGCCCTTTCAGAATTTCTGGCAGCACTCCTTGCCTATCATCTACCTTTTGACTTGTTCGCAAAGCGAAGTTTTGTTTGTGGAATTCCGTTTCTTGGAAATCAGGAGTTTGCTTGAGCTTCTGGAGTTTAGGACACTTCGACATACTTTCTGCTGGAGAAAAGGGAAAGTTTCTTAGCAGTAACATGAGAATAGATTCGAGTCGTCCGGTAAATCACGTTCTTAGATAAATCTGACTTCCGGAGCACTGACTGGTGCCATTCAATGGCTTCCAATACGAAGGGCAGGACTGCACAGTGGAGATACTGCAGTTCGCCGTTAGTGCTCATAATGGTGATCATCCGTCAACAATATGAGCAGTGGTGTTCTCAGATCTCTTTCTGATCACGGTTCCAGATCTCACTCTGGCATTTGACAAATCCTTTTCTCGAATTGTGCCCATGAAGAAAGTGAACAGACCAATCTCCAGTGAAATGGTTCTTTCTGTTGTGAAATTTATACTACTAACAGAACAGAATGTTGGGGATGAAGTTGCCAAAAGAATTCTTCCTGTGGGGTGCTAAAGTGTAAATTTCTAGTTTAAAACCAACTTCACGTCCATTACTGCTCCTAAACAACAGAGGTAGTTCCGGAATCTGCAATTGCTACCTCTAGATGGCAAGAGGGTTAGGAAAAATAACAATGTACCTTCAAGTTTCAACCCTAGGCTCCCACGGAAGTCATTTGTCTTCCATTATGAGCGTTTGATTGCATCAGCACCATCACATCTCCATAAGGATAGCCACTCTGCTATCTCCAACATGATCATGTTCCTTGACGTTAAGGACACAAACTTTTCACATATAGCTGTCTTGGTGATCCTCGTGCAACACACACTCCCCAAGAGTCATTGGGGCCACCAACTTACCTGAACTTTTGCGGCTATGGCTTATGTCATGTCAATGCCAGAGCACATTAGTTCCCGCATACTGCAATAATTGATGTCTATTACAGCAGGAAGGAATTAGAATTGCATAAAATTTAGATGATTAAGAGAGGGAGATTACTTCTAGAAATATGTTCTGTCTTTGAATTTGGACTTGGAATTGACGGATTACAGCTCTTCAGATTTAGAGTGATGTCGACTATTTTCCAACTGATATTCGAGAAACTGAGCGACTAACTTGATGAAAATAGAGGAAGACTGTAGATAAACATGACAAAAAAATCAAATTCACTCTCTATGGAGCATAGCTGGTCGAGTAGGGGTTGTGAGATGAGGGCCAGGACGGGTATCTCATAGTCAATTCCCGTGAACACTACATTTTCTCGTGGCATTGAGATAGAGTCAAGGGAGATCTCTGTCTCTCTCCCTCTCTCTCTCTTCCATGCATATACCAGTATGACCGGTCTTGGCAGCAGTAGTAAAGCCCTTTTCTCGACTGACTCGTGACACAAGCGCTCATCCCACCATGTCAACCCGCCTATCAGCCTAAGAAGAATCATCTGTTCCAGGAGACCGCTTCATTTTGTTGAGTATTCGAAATCAGGTCGCGACTGACACACGATGCACAGGCCTTCTTTTTTTTTTTTTTATTTAAATGACACTTCAAAAGGAATTTTGGACCTCTTCTCTCCTGTAAGTGGCGTCAAAACGCATCAAGGAAATCCAACGAAGTTACCTCTTCTAACATGTATAAGTCGATTTTGATTGTATTCAGCGTCACTTCGTCTGTTTTTTTGCAGGACTCATGTTTGATTTGCATCATGCTTTGTCTAACAATATCAAACCAGCAGTTAGCAGTTACCGCGTGCTAACATGCTTGCGCCACCATACAAATAAAGAAACAATAAACAACCAATTAAACAGATATGAATTGATCAATTGGCGAGCTTCGCTTTCACCTGATGATGGCATAACATTTAATATGCATTTACTGCACATAAAATACAGTCATAAGCGTAGCCCCAGCTTGCGTTCTAACTTCTAACCACTGAATTCATGCAATAATCAAGGAGACTGTCCAAAAGGACTTGCCAAACCATTCACTCAGCTACCGAGCAAGCAGTTTCAAATGCACAACTTAACATAGGGGTTTTCTTGATCTACATGCAACGGTTGTGAAACAAATGAAAAATTGACGAGGGGAACCTCCTGGTGGCTTTTCAATATTCTGCTTTGCTAGTCATATCATAACTCGGCCTCCAACGTGGCAAGCATGACCAAATGCTTAGACATTGGGCAAGTACTCTATAAAATAAAATATTCTTACACAGAACAAAGCATCAGTTCTCCAGAGCATGATCAATGGGTTTGGCACATTCAGATCAAAGACCTTCAAAATACCTTAGGTGGTCTTCAAAAGTTTCTCCATGTCTGATTTTCACAACTGATCCATCTTCAACCTACAAAATGGTGGAGTATGAGAAGATCTGGTACATTGCAACACTGAAAAGAGAAACAGACAATGCAAATCTAGTTGTCAAACAAATGCTTGGATTTCATGATCCATGAATTGAACTTTTCCAATCTAAACAATACGAGCAGTGAGACAAGAAGGAGGACATCCATATGTGCTTGGTCAAAATAATTCTATAAAATCACAGAAATCAGCATGCCTTTGATGAATGGTCAATGTATAATTTGTATTGGCATTCATAAGTAACTCTGTATCTTTCTTCTTGTGCATGAGGAATAATGGATTGATGCCTGCCCTCTTTTTCCATTTTGTGTTAGCATTTTAATAGCCAAATTACTCATATCAAAGAAACGTAAATAAATCCAGTACCCAGTATTCTGGTGGGCGCATCTTGAGATTGTAGGTTGATGCCATACTCATGCAGTATGCTCCAGCATCGTGAACAACCAAACCAGCTCCCTGCATATAAACTTAACACTATTGATAATTGCCAATGATACGTGAAGCAAGATCCAATCCCTCCAATAAGTTACGAACCTTCTCTGGTGTTGGAAGTTCTCTGTCCTTCCCTAAAAAATCTGCTGACTCACAGACAGGTCCAACCACATCAAAGGTAGAGATCTCCGCATCAGGCAATGGGGGAGCCAGTAGCTCTATGTGCTATATAAAAACAATTAAAAGAATGATTATAAACAAAAAGTAAGCTATCAAACATATTCAGGTTAGCTACTTGCAGACAGCTACCAAGTGCTTTGATTCTTGACAGACCATAAGATGGCAAATTTCATCAGTGACCAACAATAATACTAAGGTTACAGCAAAAAAGAAGTGAGCTAATTTGGTCTTAGAAAATAAAGAGAAAAAGGGATGAGACCTCCATATCAGTTGAGTGGATAGTCAAGGGAGTAGGAAAAACTATCCCAAAGACAGCAGAGTTGAGGCCCGATTGGCTATGCAAAGACCTTTAAGTTTCAATTTAAAAATGTTACAGTTGAACGTGTTAAAAACAAGTAGATACTAAGAGATTGGGTATGTACGAATCAGAAGACATATGTGGGTCCTTACATAAAATCAACAACTCCTTCAAGCATGTTACTAAATGATTGAGGATGGGCACAAATAAAGAATCACTAGAAAGACAGAAATACTTGGTGGTTCATAAATGGACCACACTAGGAACATGCCTCTCAATAAGCTTGAAATTGTTACCTACGTCACCAAGTTATTACAAACTGAAACTATAAGCCAAATTTAACCTATGAAACTTGCCTGGTAAGCTCCATAAAGACTTGGGCGGATCAGCTCAGCCATGCTTCCATCTATCACGATAAAGTTCTTTGTCCCATTAGTTTTAACACCAGTCACCCGATTAATGAAACAACAAGTGTTGGCAATCAGTGACCTTCCAGGCTCAATAATAAGGTTCAGATTCCTAGAGAGGACCAACTCTCGGACCTGCATTATGCAAATCAAATACACCAGAAGATCAACATTCTTAATTTTTAATAAACAAATCCACAATCAGAAGTGTTGAAATGGTAGCTTCATCTAAAACCTTGCCTATCATTACTCTCGTACAACAGACGAGACTATGTACATATGTAGCTGATGGATCTTATACTTTGGAAGAAAATGCTGCCTATTTTATGATTTATAAATGTGCAACTAAACAAAATGAAGACCACATTGCTGGCTAAACATAATTTGGGAAGACCATGAAATGAATGACGAAAGGTTAGAAAAGTACAGTATCAATAAGATCCATTGGTGTTGGAAGAACAGCACCAGTATGATGATAATCTATCCCCAGGCCACCTCCAATGTTTAAGTAATCAATTTGAAAGCCTTGCTCCCGAATTTGGTCTATGTAATTCACCATCAATACAGCAGCATCTCTGAATATGTCCACCTGAGGAAAAAATAAAAATGAAGAAAAGCGGTTCAAAAGTAAGCACCAATTCCTGAGCTAACTTAGAAATTGATTGCTGATGAAAGTAGACATTAGCCTATTAGCTGACCATCAATCATTGATGTAATAGTGTGGCTGCTACAAAATACTACCAGTATATGTTCATAGACGTTCTGGGACAATTAGATGCCAATTGCCAATTTGCTAGTTGTCACCATTATTGTTATTATGTTCGTTACTAACATCAGATTCTTCCGTTCTGTATATGATGAACTTTACTATTATTGAGAAATAGAAGCAAATGAGACTCCACCAAGTACATGAACATGCACATTCTTAAATGCAACTCCACATTTTCCATGTTAAGAATGACCAATTATTAAATGTTCAAAATTACAATTTGTAAAATAATATTCAAACCAAGATTTGTAAAGAGACGTACAGAAATCAGTACAAGATCCAACTGCAGTGGAAAATATGACTAAATCAGATTACTACCTTGGTAATAGTGGAGCCAAGATGACAATGAGCACCCACTAGCTTTAGTTCATTTGGATGAGATTTCACAGCATCAAGAAACCATTGCAACTTTTCATTTCTGATTCCAAATTTGGAATTCTTGTTACCTGTAGCTACATAAGGATGAACCTGCAAAAATAAGAGAAGAGTGCAAAAGCATCAACATTAGACAATCAATCATTCAGCAGGTGAAGAAAAGACAATATAGAGTACAATGTTGTCATCTGACCTGAGGATCCACATCTGGATTGATACGAAGCAGAACAGGAATATTTTTCCCTACTATTCTTGCTGCAGTTACGATGTTCTCCAAGTCAAATTCACTATCAACGTTAATGAAAACTCCAGCTTCTGCAGCCAAGACAAGGTCTTCCAAGGTTTTCCCATTTCCATTGAATATACACCTGAAACGAAAAGATTGTACACAATCCTCTAAGAAACTTCAACAATATCAAACAGTCACCTCTCCGTACTTTAAGATGCAAGAATGAAAAAAAAATCAATTAATGTACTAACAGGATGTCAGATAATCTGGTGCATCTGAATTTGACATATGTAGAGTATTGCCAATCGGATAATTTCAACCAATTAAGTTCTTGGAACCACATTTTACGAATACTTGAAAATTCTTAAGTGTGTTTAGTCGAATAACTTCGTCCGAATAAGTTGCAGATGTTAAAAAAATACGACATTTTTAAGAATGCTTCCATTTTTTAAAGTTTTCGACAGCTACATTCACGATAAATAGCAGCACAGGGTGAGAGAGCAGACAATGGACTGAACTACATATAAAGGCCGATGTTTCCAATGGAGCGTAGTAAGTAGTACATGAATGACACCAATAAGGAATAGTTTCCAGAGCTACAAATTAAGCTGCTCTAATAATCTAAGAATCCTTTTCTTGTAATCCTTCAAACTCGGACATTGAACATCAACATTTGAAATGTTTACGAAGAGTCGTCAAAGTCAAATTTTCCTCCAATGCAGCGATTGCTTTAAAAACTACATAAGAATTAAGAAACGTGCACTTCCAACTAAGCAAGTAACATATAACAGGAATAGAGCGAAACATGTTTCCAATATTATCATAACATAGAAACTGTGTTGTTTATGCCGTCAGAAGCCTCCATTTTTTCCCAAAATCTCTTCCACATTCTACAGAATCAACAAAAAACCAATGCAAAAGAAAAGGCCAGAACTCGCATTATTCAAGACCATCAAACAAACTTGACGGAACTCAGTCGCGAAGTTACCTGGTAGGGTCGAATCCAGCATGGAGGGCCAATTTCAACTCGTTCCCGCTAACAAGCACCGCCCCACATCCCGACTCCCTTAGAAACTCGAGTATCTTCAGATTATTGTTCGCCTTCACTGCATACCCAATAATCGAGTTCAGCCCAGTAAGAGCATTCCTGTACGCCTCAACATTTCTGGCGATCTGGGTTTTGCTGTAGAGATAGAAAGGGCGCTTCTCGACGGAGTCCATGATATCCTGGACCTTTGTGTCCTCGCAGTAGAGGAACCCATCTTCTGATTTCTTAAAACAATGTGAGAATTTTGTGGAAACGGCATCTACGGTCCGGGTCTTATCTGACAGGACCGCCCGCAGTCTCAGGACCCCCTCCTGGCGCTTGCAAATGGGAAGACGCAGTCCAACTGTCGGGTTTGCACGGATTTCAGGAGGGTTGTAGGTTTTGGAGAAGGCCAGCGACGGAGGGAGAAGATTGGTGGTTGCCATTATTAGTGAAGTGAAGGGAGCTCCGAGCTCTCTACTGGGCAAGGACGCGAGATCCTTGCACAGAGGGGAGGTAGCAAGGGCTTAGGTATTTTTTTTTTTCCTCATCTTTTTCGCTGCATTTATGCTATTTTTAGGGTATTTCCGACTTCCGAGGATGTCGAGTATCCGAATCAACGGAAGTTGTGAAGAAGGTTCATGCCAATGTTGTCAAAGGCGACACTGACTTGGCTGCTAATAAATCATTTTACTAGTAAAATTTCATAGAGCAATATGGATGAAAAATGGCTGAATGTGAATTGCATATACTAAATTTGAATGTAAAGATATTTGCTTAATTGCGTTGGAGTTGAATTTGGGTTCAAAACTACAAATGAGAAGCTGAATTCGGTTTTTTTGGTTCAAAAATCCATGATATCTGAATATCCATCAGATATAAAGAAAACCTTACCAAATATCGGTTCAACGTTTAATCAGATTTAGACTCCCTCATTGAATCTGAATAACTAGATTTAGACTCACATGAGATGCTAGATAATATTTGAACCCTTAACGTTCCTAGTATAGGACTACCTCTCAAAGGATAGTCCAATTAAACCGCTGCTGTTCATGTGTATGAACAAAAAGAGGCAAAATAATTAAAAAAATAAAATTTAAAGAAAAGCTTTGAGGGTACCTTGAACAAGTTAAAGTCACTACTCTTTTTCCTTATTTTTGGGATCCAAAACTGCTTCACGACCTAAATAACATCTAAGAGAATCTAACATCTACAAGAATCCAACTGATGATCTAATGATCGTTGTTCCGTCAGACCTGGCTAACTATGTTTATGGCCATAGCATAGAGTGTTTCTTTATAATGAGAAGAAAAAATATAGTTTATGTTTAATCAGTCAACATTTACGTTATTTGTCTACAAACTAAATATAATTCAAACTCCGATCTTGGTTAAAGGAAGATCTAAAAAATCAAGACCTTGCGATCTAAACACTTGAAAATCTATATTTGATTATTAACATGCAAAGACTACTAGATAGTAAGCTTTTATATAATTAGATGACTAAGCCAAAAATCCGCTTTCTCCTGAACTAATTAATTAGCTTATCAGTTTGAAGCAGCCCTTTATCAGCAGAGCATGAACGAGAGGATGGATAAACCCACAAATGCCTCTACATGTTTCCACATGCACCCTACCCACATGTGGCAAAGCATATAAGCTCCATATTATACTACAATATACAAAACCATCTTTTCATTTCATCATAAGAATTAAATTACTCTGGGAGACAAGTTCGGCACTTTTAATTTTTCTTATTTTCAGTGTTTGGAACAACATAGAATTGAAAATGAAAAACATTCTATTGTACCAGGTAACCTGTACAAAACATAAATCATATAGTTAACTATATATAATTTTAATACTGATGAATAAAAAAGATGTTGACGCGAGTAGGAATCTATATATCAAATCAAGTTGACAAAAACCTCGAGAAGAAATTCTCTCTCTCTCTCTCTCTCTCTCTATATATATATATATATATATATATAATCAAGTTGACAAGAAATTCGAAATGTCGTGGTTGGCATCCTCTGCAATGTCTTCTCTAGCTTATGCTGTTGGTCAGACCGCTTGAAGTGCGTAATTTTATTAAATAAATTTGCGATTGCATGAAAGAATGTTGCAAGGCCAGTGGACCAACTTTCAGTGGAGATCGTGGTAGACATAATTCGCAAACTTCAAATCTTCCTGGCATATCCTATGAGTTAACACTAAAAAAAAGGGTATTTGATTTATTGTCCATCTCCGTCCTCCTCTCCAACTATATAAATATTTACATGCATGTCTATTGAATTTCTAGAATTCATCTGATTAATTTTATCTCTATCAAAATGTTGGTTGTTTGGTTTCCAAAATTAATCTCTTTACTTTTATTTTCGTATTGGATGCTAGTCTTTTTTAATCTCTATCAGGACAGTGAGAGTGAGATCCTCATCTCTCCTTTTCTCTTCATGCAGAAGTCCAAAATTTCACTGGCGTTGCGTGGTTTTCGCTTGGGGAGAAGGTGATTGCCTTCAAAATATCCAGCTCCCCACCACCCTGCTCTAAAAGAAGCAATGCTCTCTCTCTCTCTCTCTCTCTACGCAAGTGGTTGACTTTGTCAAATTTGGTGGGGAGTTAACAATCGTGCATACCTCAATTCTAGCCCTCCGCCGGAATTCCAGGCCGATTCATCAACCCCCTCTCACGATCATCAACTTCTACCCTCGTCCCCCTCCCTTTCTTCTTCCTCTCTCCATCTCTCTCGCTCTTTCCCCGTTACCAAGTTGATCAACGAAGGTACCACCTCCTTCCCGTCCCTCTACAGAGAGACTACGACCAGCTTTATCGGTTTATCTTTTTAATTTGATCCTTTGCCTTTGTAAAGATTCCTTGAGCGTAGGTTGATGATTGCGGCCAGGATTTTAAGAAAATCAATTCTTCCTCTCTTTCTCTTACTCTGCGTGTTGCATAGTTCTGATGCATTTCATTAATTTTCTTTGGTTTTATTTATCTATTTATTCTGCAATATGACAATTCAATAGCTCTTTCTATTGTTTGCTGGTATGAGATTTGCTGTTCACAAGTTTACGTTTCATAACCGAATTCTAACTTGTGCATCTTCATGTCTCAGGAGAAATCGCCGTCGTATTTGTATTCAAGAGTAAGAGCCTTCGTTCTTCTTTTACCAAGAAAGATTCCATTTCAGCTTTCTATCTACCATCATTCAAGTTTATTCATTCCAGCACATAATCTGCTCAATTATCAAAAAGTCATGAAAACTCACTGGAACATGTGATGCAGTGCAGCTCACTCTGCATACGCGAGCGCGTAAAAATGGCATTCGGCATTCTCTAGATTAAAGCACATTATGTGTAGCATATGGGCATATTATGTCATATGCTAGAATATTATGACATAATGTGTTTTAATCTAGAGTTTGCCAAATGCCTTTTTGTTCGGGATTTTGGTTTTCTTATTGAATTTTTTATTCCGGATTTTGGTTTACATAGCTAATCTTCAATTATATTTTAGAAAATAAATCTTAGCTAGCTGAGAGTTAAACTATCTTTAAACTTTAAATATGTGAACTAACAGTTGCACTTACATTGTTCATGATGGGGAACTGCAGGAAGGCTCTTTTTGGGCCAATTAATGCGTTTCTAAGTATCCTGCCTTTGCAATCGCGGGCGTCACCATGGGAGAAACTTTGATGTCCGGACCGCTTGATAAACTCGCTAGACCTGGTAACTTGCTACAATGTATATAATTTTGCTGCCAATGTTTGGATACATTAATTTTCTTATGGCATAATTTGATGCCAAGACATGGTGTTTTAAGCTTGCCTCCTCACAGGATCCTGGCACTGTCAACAACCTCGATAAGTAACACGGATATGGTTATGATAATACCATGATTTTGGTGTCATCATATCTTTAATATCTAATTTACACCCATAGAAAAAGATAGTTCCTGAATTATGCTTATCTCGACAACACTTGCTTTGTCGCAATGTCTGCCAGCTTCCTTCTTATTGCTTTATTATAATTGCAACGAAAGCGAGAGAGAGAAAGAGGTGGCACTCTCTTTTATTGCTGTTTTTAATAGTTGATGAGCACTAAGATGATGAAGTTAACGTTTTTTGCTGTATTAATAATGCATGTTTAGTTCTCGAAGAATTTCAAGAGTTCATTAATTCGTTTAGATACGTTGAGCTTTTTTCAGATGCTTTGAAACATGACATGAATGTGCATGGCAGCTTGATATTTGGACATTTTCTGACTTCTCCTTTGATGATTTTGGTTGGTTCATAGTTGTTGAGGAGGTCTCCTTCAGCGATGAAAGGCGAGAGAGAAGACCAGACGTTGAAAACTCGGAGGATGAGAGGAAGACAATGATAGGATCTTTCAAGAAGAAGGCCATCAATGCGTCCTCAAAGTTCAGGCATTCACTGACCAAGAGAAGCAGAAGGAGCAGCAGAGTCCATTCCATCTCCATCGAGGATGTGCGAGACGCAGAGGAGGCACAGGCTGTTGACGCCTTCCGCCAGATACTCATCTTGGAGGAGCTGTTACCCGCAAAGCACGACGATTATCACATGATGTTGAGGTAAAGATTTCATCTCCTTCAGCTTCCAGATATCAAACAGGAGCTTTGTTTTAATGTTTTTCAGTTTCTTTTCATTCGAATATTAGCTGCTAGCTCTTATTCTATCCGTGCTCATGTTGGCAGCTTTCATTTGTTGAATCTAAAAAAAAAAGCAAAAAGGTTATTTGTTCGTTTCAAAATCTAAGACAGCCCTAACGTTTGTGAAAATTTTTATTCTTAATTTGATGTAAACTTTGTGCAAATTTTTGTTCTTAATTTGTTGTAAGATTTGTATTTATTGATGTTTTCCCCAAAAATTTAACTACACATACGGGAACTCTACAGGACTTTTGTTGGTATAATTAGATTATCAGATTGTAATACTATTGTAGCCAAAACAGTCCATTGTCAAATATTCAGAATAACGAGTGTTCATTTTTGCTAGAAGTGCTCAAAATTATTACCATGTAGAATTATTCATGTAATGATATAATTTATATTTATACGTACATACGCATGAGCAGTAGCTCCAGGTGGATGTGTTCTAGACATCCTGAAAAAAACATGGTCCCGTATGTCCTTTTATGAAGCCAATGATACCACCTCATTGTTTATCCCCCAATATACGTGTTACATCAGACGTATGAAAAGCTTATACGGCAGTCCATAGGGTAAAGTGTATATATATTTTCATGCCTAAAGATTGCACCACTGATCACACTAGCTGTCGAACAGGTATATGTGTATACGCGTACAAAATTCGCACATAATTCCGTTCTTTTACGTACCTAGATTGCTTTATAAATGAATGTAATCGATACGAGTTGATGTTTTACCATCTTTTGTAAATTTTATGCTATCACGAATGTAGATTTTTGAAGGCAAGGAAGTTCGATATCGAAAAGACAAAGCAAATGTGGGCTGACATGCTCCAATGGAGGAAGGAGTTCGGCACAGACACAATTATGGAGGTAATATTAGTTTCATGAAAATCGAAATTTTTTGGCACTGTTATCCTCTTCTATATAACCCGTTATTGGTTTTAGAGGAGCTACCACCTTTAGCTTGCCTACGATCCTTTTTTTGTTCGTTTATTTGCCTGCAATTGTAGTTTCCATTTCTTGAGGGAATGCTTTCTTTATGTTCAGCCTGACAGGAAAATGTTTTCATGGCTTCCTTGCTCTTCTCATGTTCTTTACATAGCTGTTTCGGTCTCCATTATGTCAGATACACTGCCTAGAGCCTCACATTAAAAAGAACTAATAGAGCTACATTCTCGCTGCATTCACATCAGAATTACTATGGTGCTGAATTGTGATTCAGAAGCATCTTATTCGAGTCTCATATTGTATTTTTTTATTATTTGTAGGATTTTGACTTCAAAGAAGTCGATGAAGTTCGTAAATACTATCCCCAAGGTCATCATGGAGTTGATAAGGAAGGGAGGCCCGTGTACATAGAGCAACTAGGAAAAGTTGATCCTAACAAATTGATGCAAGTAACAGACATGGACCGGTACGTAAAGTACCATGTACAGGAGTTCGAGAAGACCTTTGCCATCAAGTTCCCAGCTTGCTCCATTGCAGCAAAAAGGCACATTGATTCAAGCACAACAATCCTCGATGTTCAGGGCGTGGTATGGTTCTCTTTTTCATTTAAATATGGCTCTCTTTACTTCAGTTCATTTCCTTGACCAATTTCACCTACCCACTACAGCTTCTTCAAGTTTCAATTTGGAACCTGACTTGTTTCTCAGGGTCTTAAAAATTTCAACAAGGCAGCAAGGGACCTGATTACAAGGCTTCAGAAAATTGATGGAGATAACTACCCTGAGGTGCCACTTCCATTTGATGTTTTCATGGCTACAAGAAGTTTATTTAAAAAAAAAAAAAAAATTATCGTGAACTGTGGGCATTTGGATTCGATCATTTCTCCTTCTTTTCATCCTGCTGCAGACCTTGTGCCGCATGTTCATCATTAATGCAGGTCCTGGATTCAGAATGCTCTGGAACACCATAAAATCTTTCCTTGATCCCAAAACCACTTCTAAGATCCATGTATGTAGCTTCTTTTAATATATTTGGGACAGAGACACGTCAAATTTCTGTCAGATACATCATGCTTGAGCATTGTTTATTTCAGGTTCTTGGAAACAAGTACCAGAGCAAGTTGCTTGAAATAATTGATGCCAGGTAAAAACTATCTTTCCTCGTATGAAGATTCCAGCTTCTTTTCATGGCTGGGCCTCTTTTATTATTGAATACTATTTCCTCTCAACTTTTACATGTTTACATAGATATTATCTTGTTCATGCTCCTGCTATTTTGTGCATGGACGTCTCTGCATAGATATATCTAATTCTTCCTTTATTCAATGACATAAGGCCTGTGACTGCAATTTCCAAAATGTCCTTCTCATCTGGAAACTAAAATACTAGATCTTCAGTAAGTTCCCTGACAATGTTATCGAACTCTCTTATTAGCGAATTGCCTGACTTTCTGGGAGGGACCTGCACCTGTGCAGAGCATGGTGGTTGCCTAAATTCAGACAAAGGCCCATGGAAAGATCCTGATCTCTTAAAGGTCGTGTTTGATTTGGCGTCACGATAATTGCTTCAGCAAGTAAAATTTTACTTCATAACCAGCTCATGGGAGTTTTTCTACCTTTCTTTTTGACAGATTGTTCAAAATGGAGAAGCCAAGTGTGCCAGAAAAATTACTGTTTCAGGAAGTGAAGAGAAAACTATTTCTGAAACTACAATAGTGTATCCTAAGGTTGTTACTTTCTCCTCTCTGCAGGATGTAGTTCTGTAATGTGGTTAGCACATGAAGCTGCTCGTAAGTTATGCTGATATGTATTTGGTTTTTTTAAGTTTTCCCTTCCTGACAAACATTCAATTGCTTCTTTTGAAGGATATTGAGACACTTGTTGGAGAGACATTGTGCAAAGCTGAAAATTTGCAGACTGCAGGAAATCCAAGGGACTTTCTTGATCACCCTCAGCTGTCTCCTGTCCATGAAGAAGTAAGTGACCACATTTGCGCTTTCTACCTGTTTGTTGATATATAGAGCTTTTGATAGTCTACTTCCTGCAGACAACTAAATACTACCTCATTATTAATCATCCATAATTGATTTTGAGAGACATCCATTACTAGTCTTTTGGAGTCGAGACAGGAGGTTATGCAGGGTTTATGAAACATTTTGAGGTGCTCACATATTCAGGTTTGATCTTGGACAAAATAGTTTGTGTTACATGATCATTGTTAAAAATGGCTTTTTTTGTTTTCCATTATAAGTACAATTGGAGCTTGCCAGATTAGGTAATTTCTAACTCCTGATGAGTGATTATTTTTGTGCATCAGCATGACAACATGTGCTGATGTGACATATTTGATCTGGATTTGACATCTTACTTTGAGGACTGTTTATAAAAGATCTCCAATTGAGAATCCCACCTGAACCATAGCGTTCAACAAGTATACAGGGAAGGATGTTATTCATAAAGTTTTACACTGGACCCTGGTTAGACTCAATGTACAATTAAGATACAGATGTTTCGGTGCAAAAAGCATAAAGAGAAACGACTTTATGAGTGTGAATGAATTTGGCTGACGTAATACTTCGCACAGGACCTTGTGTACTAGGTCTGCCAAATCAAAAAATCATTTCAGCATATGGGCACGTATTTTCTTTTTCATATATGGAAATATGCAGCAACTTTTCCCTTTCTTAAGACTCTGTGTGCATTTATGTGGCATATTTATTCCGGCCATGTGGTTGATTTTTTTTCAAGTTCTTTTGTGTATAGTTTCTTTTTCCTGGGCCTGATCATGTCTAACTTGGTAGGCTCGGCTTGAGAAAGATAGGTTTCCAAAGGCCTATGACTGTGATGATTGCATCCCAATGGTCGACAAGGTTGTGGACACCAACTGGCAGAAAGAAGCACATGATCAGAAACTTTCTGCATTGTCTAAGTGTAAGGAAACATTTCTACCTTGATGGTGATTCTTAATGTGTATTATGTAAAGATGGTTCAATATTCAGGAATGTGGCAGCATTACTTTATGGTGCACATCAGAAATTGATACTTTTTAAATTCCGTTTGCTGCTTTTGTTCTTTATGATGCTAGTGTTTTTGTCAGATTGATACATAAAATCCCCTATGATTTATTCATTTTGCAATCCTTAAGGACTTCTAGAGCATCCAGTAGATGAATTTTTGGAGAACACCCCAATCGAACCAATTGAGAATATCCTCTAGATTGTGACTTACAGCTTCCCCAAATTGTGTTTAGCAGCAAGCTCCTTTTCCACCATGAATGTCTATCCGGCTAACGATGGAATCAGCAGACAAATCTTCTCTGGAGTTATGGCCGTCGTCATGGGCATTGCCACTGTCGTTCGTTTTACACGCGGCGTGCCGAAAAAGATCACCGAAGCAGCACTTGATTATGCTGAGCCCACCTTCGGGATCAACTCAATGAAGAAGGGTCAGGGACTGCCTTGTGGTTTATCATTGCCTCCTGTCTCTGGTGCTGAGTATGCATGTATTGTAAAACGCCTCGGTGAGTTAGAAGATAGGTTCAGTGCAGTAAGCAAGAAACCTGCAGACTTGGCACCTGAGAAGGAGGAAATCCTGAATGCAGCACTAAAGCGTGTTGATGCCTTGGAAAATGAGCTAGCCGAAACTAAGAAGGTAAGTTCATTAGTTTTTTGAGTCTGTTCTCGTGGGGGTCCTGCTGCCATTTTATCAGCTTCAAGTTTGCATCCAGAAAGCAAAATTTAGTATATGATAGGTGATGAATATGGAAATTGGTGTTCTCTCATAATCTTAAATATTGGCCGACGTGTTCTTGGATGTAGTTATCAAGAACTTTTCATAGTTTCTCATTTTAATGTGCATCTCGATTGATACGATGGATTTGTTTCTTTGGATTCAGGCTCTTCAGGACGCCCTTGCCCACCAAGAGGAGCTAATTGCATACTTGGAGAAGAAGAAGAAGAAGAAGAAGTTGAGGGTACGTCTGCTTCTCAATTCTGAACATGAAAGTGCATCAAGAAAATTTCAAGAAGCGATGTTCATAAATTTTCTTATAAGTTGCTTAAGAATGCATGCATGTTTTCCAAGTGATTTGGATCTTCACTCCCAACTTACCTTCTCTTTTAAAAGGCTTCAGTGCTATCAAATTTTTGTTCCTTTTGCTTAAAAATTGGTAGCAGTTCTTGGATTAAAAAAATTGATCGGTGCATAGATACCAAACAGAAACAAATGTTTTTGTTCTTTTCGTTTTTGTCCGATCATATCTCAGATTATCCGTCTTCACAATCATAATCACTAGAAAAGAATCTTCCACTTTGAGCTTGAAAAGGGAAGCTGATCACGAAAATGCAACGCTGTTTTCCTCTTTCACCTCTTTGCTTTTCGCTCTGGTCTTATTCATCTGACTGAGGCAGCAAGAAACTTTCCTGATTTCACCTTTTATGTACTGATTTGTTTGTTTACTGTGTCAGTATTATCTTACATTGCTTTAAGAATTCATGTTGAATATGTGTGGGATTCTTGGAAGGCACTGATGTTTGTTTATTTTGACTTGATCGCAGAATCTGTACCTGTGGTGAGCTGTACATATTGCTTGTGAGATGAATAAGGCAGAAAACTGAATCATGTATGTGATCCCCTTGTTCCATGAACAAGGGAGAAGTCTTAGTCATTTGTCTCCTTGTAACCCAGTCTGTTGTTTTCACCTGCCATAATGAGTGTCAAGCTTCATGATGTAACCATTTTACCAGCAACTCAGATTTGTGGTTCTCTCATCACGTTTTAAACATCTGATTTTTGTATTCTCCCTCCCTTCCTTCTAACAACAATTCTATACACACACATATATATATATATATACATATATTTATTTATTTATATATATATAATTTGTAGATTTCTCTGTCTGGCTTCTCACAGCATACTGCATTGCATCGAGCAGCCGATTTCAGCTCCTTTACATGTACATATATATACATACACACATTAGTTGATTTTTTTCATCTTTTAAATCCTGATTCAGAAGAAAAGAGTAAGGAAAGGAGAGAGACGAGTGAGCCAAAGGTAATACATCATTTCATATATGATGAGGTATTTATACAAGTTTATACAGATCCCACAAATTTTGGGATTGGAGGATCACATTCCTGTGATAAAAGGAAAGATTTTCCTCAAATTTCACTTTTCCATTTTCCTCTTTGATGAATAGAAAAGATTTTCTTGATTCCTGAAAATCAGATTGCTGATTTTCCTCTCCAATACTGACTTCTTTGAAATTACATCACAAAAAGCAAGAAGAAAAAAAAAATCAATTAAGATTTCCAGTTGTAATCATTCCAGACTTGGCGGATAGGCACACAGGATCTTATCTTCATCTATGCAATCCTTATGAATATTCGTTGAGATAAAACTATTTTCTATAATCGAGAGCTTCAATTTAGCCATGTATTTAGAGATTAAATCAAAAGTTAAAAAAAACGCGAAAAACGATTTTTTTTTTTTTTCTCTGAATGTAAGCTTTCAGGCTTGAAGCACATATTCCTTCCACTTATGTGCACAGACAAGCGGCTAATGAGGTGGACAAGCAATGAATCTGTGGATCATAAATCCACATTTATTTCGGGCGTGTTTGCATGCCATGAAAAATTTACATCTAATTTGAGTCTATGACATGAAATTTCCTGAACACTGCTACTCTCTCTCTCACTCTATGTTCTGGTGTGTGTGTGTGTGTGCACGCATGTGCATGTCCGTCTGTATGTTCCATGGTTTATATTTCATACTGGCCAATGTCTATAATTAGCCTGAACGACCCGTATTAAGAGAAGACTTTCTCTTCAACTGCTTAGTTGCATAGAGATCCATAATGTTAGGGATGCCAATAGATCATATTCTAATTGGATGCATTCTTTACCATGTACGCTTTACCTTGATCGGATTCGAATTCGAATTCTAATACAAATGAGCAAAAGTCTATACCATATTGAATCTAAATCCCAATTCACCTTCCAAATTTGATCCAAATCTGATTTTCAAATTAATTATAACAGAGTAAATGTCCAACATTTAAAGTGAATATGATCAAACTTCATCATGATATGTTATGACCCACTTTGAAAATGGAATGTTATATATTATATACTTATTTAAAACTAAACCTGAATCTGAATCCAACTCCAAATGGATATTTTTTAAAATCCAAACGTAAATTTCAATCCAATCTGATGTCAATTTCTTAAAACTTAAACCAACCCACATAATAGAGCTTATTAGTAATTGAATCTAAAGTGCATTACTCCAACTGTGTAACTCGAGCACCTTTTCTTGGGTTGGGTTCCACCAAGCACTGTAAGGGAGGGCGTCGGGTCGGATACCCAACAGACGATCAGGTACCTGGACTGTAATGGATCGGGTTTGGGCTGGTTATTAGATACTTGAGCCAGTTCAATTAAAATAATAAAAAAAAACTTGTTGGGTCAGGCTGGCTCCAGTTAAGTATTAGGGTTTTAGGGTTAGGGTTATGACTCGGCTTGATCTCTCTCTATATATATATATATATATATATATATATATATATATATATGCAAATCGTGTGACAGCTGCCGTCAGCTCACTTAGAAACTCTTAGCATGTCGCCTATGGCTCTCATAGAAACTTTTTGTGTATGGTTGATGGCTCTTTTAAAAACTCTTAATACGTCACCGAGGGTCTTTCAGATATTACAAAATAAAATATTGAGGGTTTCAAATAAGCGTAAGCATCGAACCAAGTACCCAACAGCCATAAAATTGATACTGACCCAATAACTAAGCCGACCGAACTTGAGCTGCTGGCAAAGGCTTTTGGTCTGTCCGAGCTCGGCTTTATCGAGCCTTAGGCTAGCCCAAACTGGCCTGATACCCAAAGGGGTTCTAAAAGAATGACCCCTTTGCCAATGAAACTCTTAATTAGGAACGAATAAAACTCTTATTTGGATCTTTTAAAAAATGTATTATATACATTTTTAAAATAAATGAAAATATGTAACAGATAATTAGGAATAAGGAGAACTTCAAAAACATTCTTGAAATAATATACATTATTCTGTGAGATAATGACCCCTTTGCCAATGAATTGAATCAAATTTCCACCGGTTCTATTCGAACTAACCAAATTCAGATCAATTTTTACAACACTCGTTCCAGGATTTGATCCAAAAGCCATCCGCTGAGAAGAATCCTGCTGGCGGTGGATGGAGGTTAGAGAGAGGGAGAGCGTGCCAGACACGGTGACAACGGGGATCAATCTGTACGCGCAACGAAAGAGGTTAACCCCATAGCCAAGGAAAGCGGAAACGTACTCCTCTGCCTCCTGCCCTTCTGGCGCCCTTTATTTAAGGCCTCTCTCTCTCTTATTCATGGATGAATTCTCCAACCCATCCACCGCTTATTTTCTTCCGCTTTCTTTTGTCTTCAACTTTGGTTGTTCGTTTGTGATGGTGATGCCGACATTTGCCTTGTAACAGGAGAACTTTGTCGAACATTTCTGTGAGCCTCTCTCTCTCTCCTGCTTTGCTTAGTTCAGTTTGTGAAGGAAGGAACTCATCCTTCCTTCTTTCCTTTTCTTTCTTGAGTCCCACACGTCTCTCTCTCTCTCTCTCTCTGTGATTAAATTCAAATACGTCGATGATTCAGGTCCTCACGGGTACTGTATGTACACATATAATTCTCACCTTTTGGTGACTTTGCAGAGCGAATTCTCGCACCCAACATGTTTAGGAACCGCATTACATATGCCACCACTCCTTCTGATTGGTCCTCAGAGTAAAAGAGGCCATCGATATTATAAATGTTCTGAAAGTTTGGTAATGAACAAGCATACGTAGAAAGTGAAGGAAAACAGAAATTAGATGAAGGCTCGGATACTTGCTCTATTAGATGTTCTTCTGGCGTCTCCGAAGAGCACATGTGATGTCGTTCACTCCAAATATAATAGCGTAATGGGTAGCATGTCCCTCCCTTATGTCAAACTGGTTCTGCCCATCTGATGACATTTGTCCTCTCTCTCTCTCTCTCTCTCTCGGTTGACCATGTTCTCACCATTACCTACCTAGGGCTCTTCAAATTGGAGGCCGCAGTACAAGCACATCGCCCCTTTTATCTCTCCCTCTCTCTCTTTCCAAGGTTGGTGTCTCGCCATGCTCGTGAAGGACGGAAGGGGTTCCTGATTTGAGCAAGGATTGCGTTCCTGCTAGGTTCTCTCTCTCTCTCTCTGCCCAAATCGTTGGTCTAAATGAAATTTTGTTGTCACTGATCAAATAATTAGAAAGTTCTGTACTGAACTCAACTGTGTTATATCGTCTGTTTCTCCTGCCTTGTACAGGGAGAGAATTGCCATGTATTGATATTGCAATTGGAGTCTGAACATGCAAGATTTGCTTTCTTTTAAGTACATATACTTGATATGATTCCAAGGGATGCCATTTGCTCTTTTGATTTTCACTACTCAGCATAAGCAGCTGTTATGACCGTGGACCTCTAACGGGCAAGATACGCCTCTTGTCATATTTGCAGGGTAATACGTTAGGCGTTGTTATATTCAAGACCCGGAACGACCATGTCATATGCATACCTATTCAAGTATATAATCATCGGAGATACAGGTCAGTGGTTTCGTCTCTGTTTCCTTCTTTGTAACTTGTAGTCAATATTTGAAGATGGATGTACACGCCCATCTTTGATGGATCTGCATTCATTGCATGGATTTTGTGTCGGCAGGAGATATTTTTAGTTTTTTTCTCAATCAGGAATGCATCTTTGATGTTAGTATCTGATCTGGAAAACTGTTAGTGTCTCTTACATCATTTTCAGCTTTTTGTTCTAGAAACCTTTGCACCAGTTCTCTAGTTGTCTGGTTTTCTGTTTGTGGAAACCCATTTGCTAGAGGCCGTTCTTTTTCTATTCCTCTGTGTCGATTCCGTCAAGGGAAAATCTATATACGTTCAAGCACTCTCCCTAATTTTTCTGGTCTCACCAGAAATACTCTTGATGAGGAGTATTCCCATCTAAGTGAACTCCTCTTCTTCATCTGAATGGAGTTGTCTTTTTTGCGTCTTAATTCTGTCATTTGATGCGAAGCATGCACCCATAAAGGGTAACTATCACCCAAACCTAACGTCTTCTTAAGTTTTTGTAGCTTTCTTTTTTCTCCTTTTTTCTTCCTGTAGTACTTTTATTGGGTGAAGCTCCCAAGGGACTTTTTTTTATTTTCTTCTCCGTAATGATTACTTTGGTCATCCTTCATTAATCTAATTTTGGTTTCTTATAGGTGTAGGCAAGTCATGCCTTCTTCTGCAATTTACGGACAAGCGATTCCAACCAGTGCATGACTTGACGATTGGTGTTGAGTTTGGTGCTCGGATGATAACAGTTGACAACAAGCCAATCAAGCTCCAGATATGGGACACGGTTAGTTTATCCTATTGCATACTAATTGGTGAATATTTGAGATTTCCTGGTCTGTGTGCTATCAGAATTTCTCTTTACCATTTGAACTTTGACATTTTTATGTGTCCAGCTGTTGAACGAAAATTAAGATTTATCATTTTCAAGTACTGCAGAGGTGTTTCCTGAAGAAGAATATCAGCTGCTTTACTTTGTTCTTTTTAATTTTGAATTGAGATGAAAAGCCGTGCAGTAGAATTTACGCCTTCCATTTGGAATTTTGGATACTTGACAAACAAAGACTACGAGTTCTATCCTTTTTTCAGTTTCGTCAAAATTTTTTAGACCATGAGTTCATCGTTGGCTGGGGCTACTATTTTAATTATTTTTACTTCCATGTCTTTTATGCAGAGCGGATGGTGGATATTAATTCTGAGATTTTTTATTTAAATTGCAGGCTGGGCAAGAATCTTTCAGGTCAATTACTAGATCTTATTATAGGGGAGCAGCTGGTGCATTATTGGTCTATGATATTACAAGGTAATGCTGTAATATTTATCAAGAACTCTGAGCAATTAAGCTCCAAAATGCATTTTTGTACCTATTTTATGTGTTAACATGGAATAAATCATTCTGAACTTTACTCTCCCTTCTATCCTTAGGAGGGAGACTTTTAATCATCTGGCAAGTTGGTTGGAGGATGCAAGGCAGCACGCAAATGCCAACATGACAATCATGCTAATAGGTAATAAATGTGACCTTGCCCATAGAAGAGCTGTCAGCACTGAAGAAGGTGAACAATTTGCAAAGGAGCATGGCTTGATATTTATGGAGGCATCAGCAAAAACTGCTCAGAATGTAGAGGAGGTTACTTAACTTTATACCCACATTTCTTTAGCTCTTTGAGTCACTTGTTCTTCAAGCTTCTATGATTCTATCTACTTCGGTGGAACTCTTGCTGACAGTCTTGTACGTGTATATTTTGTGTACTTGGTTATCCAGGCTTTCATAAGTACAGCAGCCACCATCTACAAAAAGATACAGGATGGCGTCTTTGATGTCTCCAATGAGGTCAGGTTCTTTAGTTTTGAGTTAGATATCATCTTGGGTCGTTAGTAGGAAATGTTTATGGCTATTAATTGAGCAAGGTTGTAGGCTACTGCAAGGTTATAAACGATATAACACGGTAGCTGGGTGGCATAACCAACTCTGTTCTGTATCCATTCCCAACTATAATTCTCTCTCTCTCTCTCTCTTTCTTTTCTCTCTCTCTCTCTCATGCATACACACAATAGTGCCAATTATGTATGGTCGTGCAATCTTGGTATGCTTAAAGTTGTATCTTTGTGCTTGTGTGTGGGTGTGCATGTTTTAATTCAGAATGTTTATAAATTTGTCTAAATCATTGAATTATTTTTTGTCTGATTCAGTCTTATGGAATTAAAGTCGGATATGGAGCAGGAGTTCCCGCTGGTGGGAGAGATGGCACGGTCACGCAAGGAGGAGGCTGCTGTGGTTGAGATCGCCAGAAACATAATATGGTTTCAGTTACTGATCCTAAAATTTTAACCTGCCTTCAGTTGAATCAATGGCTTCATTCTGGTAAGAAATGATGTAATAACCTTGTCGCCCGATTGTGAATGTAAATTCAGGATGAGACAGTAACTTAAATTTAATCCGTTAATTGTATTCAACGCACACTATATGATCTCATCTACACATACGAGGTTATATACACATACGATGCCATCTCATTCGTCCTGACGTTCCATCCAAATGAAGTTCTTCCCTTGAGCCTTCATTTTTCAACGTGCACCCTTCGGCTTTTTGCTGTTTTACGGGCACAGGTAAGTGTATTTTCCCTAAACTTCCAGTCCTACATGATCATTTAAACTACATAATGTACTGCTCATATTTTGTCATGCGTTAAAGCTAATTAAGCCTAGTAATATAAAAAATTACTCAAACTAAGCACATCATTTTAACATTAACCATTTGACGCCTAGCTCTACAGAATTTTGTAAAAAAAAAAGATGAAGAACGTATACAAATTATAAAAAAAATGAAAAATAGTTAAAACCTGAAGTATGGTACTCTTGAATCGACCGCTGAATTATATTTATTGGTTACCGCATCGAGTTCGAATTGCTGATTCTGACAACAGTGACAAATTATCACCATAAGTTAAGAAAGTTCAGAACCACACTCGCACGTATTATTACATTAGGAAACGGTAACGGCAGGGATTGAAGACATGCTTGGGTAGGCCTTCGCTGCCTTGCGTTTACATCCCCCACTGGTAAGGAGTATGGGATTATACGCTTCACTAAGCAAGTCAGTGACTATTTTCTGCCCACTCAATCGCGCTGCTTTAGTCAATTCCGATTACAATCAGTTTGGCAGTTGGAAAAGAACAGATAACTATACTGACATTGCTTAAATCTCTTTGCTTTTCAAGATGAGCCAACATGCGCACATATTCTTGCCTGCCATCTTCTATCAGTGAACAAACAAGACAGGATTTTCGCAGCTATTATTGGCAATTGTTTAAAAGAATGATCACGTGTCGTCGACGAACCAATTTGCAGAAAAGAACACTGTCATGTTACTGAACGAGAACCAAATTCCAAGTAGAACATTCAGCACATTGCCCAGTATAGCTTCCTAAACTGCAAGTCAAACGCTTTCTTTTGTGGTTTCACGTGATGTATTAATTTTATTTAATCTTTTTCCCTTGAATTTCGAATGAACCAAGTGAAACCCTCTGATTTAACTTCATCACTCTGAATGATTAATACCCAAGACCTGCTTGTCATTTGGGTGGAAGCTTAGAAAAGTAAGCTCAACAAACATTTCAGAAAAAATTCTCCTAGGTTCTGCCAACTCTTTTGGTAGTTTAAACTCGGATCTTACACGCATTCGTTCAGCCATACTCGTAGTCACTACCAACACAGAAAAGAGTTTCAAAGAGAATGATCGTCCGGAGCATCGACCCTCCACAGCGGCACAGCAATCAAGACGGAGTTTGTCCAACTAATTGATGCGAAGACAAAACAAGCATACGGTATTGTCATCAACGTGAGAGGAATAGATTGTATATAAAAACACGTCCATGATAATCACAGTCGATTATTTACCAACCCATCCCTTGTTCACTATCATATAAGCAACCAACAGATCTCCTCTATATTTATATAAGGCATTAATGTTTTCGCCGGGCTTGTGTGTAATTACATGACAATATTTAACGAGAACTCATCATTGCCAGTGTAAACGGCGACTATTTTAAAGAATAAGTTCACGGCAAGATCCTGAACTTACACAGGGTAGACCCTAAGGTGTTGAAAAACCAACAAGCATCTGTCACCCCGTTTCACCAACAGAACGCCTTGTGCTGCAGAAGAAGAAAACATCTAGGGTAAGTGCTACAGTTCAAAGGGAAACATACTACAAACTTCAGCATGTGGACAGAGAAAATGGATTGGAGCCAGTCAGCGACTCAAGTGGATCCTCTTGAAGTCCCTGCGTAATAAGCAACCTAACATGCTAAAGTGTCAAATGAGAGAGGAAAAAGAAAAATTACCCGGAATTTGGCCTCCCTTTGACGGTCTATATATGCGAGAAGCTCCTCTTGTTTGACTAGAGCATCATACAAAGCCTACACAAGAAAAAGTCAAAACAATTTGTAATGTTACTCACTTCTACCAAATTACTTGTACCAATTCTTTGACATGTATTCAGAGGAAAAGAGTTTATGGACATTTGGCCACGTACAATTTTTGTAGCAATTAAATCAGCCTCTAGTGCATCGACACGGCGGACAGCAGCATTCAACAGCTCCTCTTTTTCAGACGGCATCTCTGTTGGCTTTGCTTGCAATGCATCAACCTTCTCCTCAAGCTCTCCCAGTCGTTTCAAAACAGAAGGGAGAAGGTCATTCTCAGTGAACCTCGGAGATGGTGAAGGAGGACGGAATTCTTCCTTAGGTGTTGGATCAAATGGGAAAATGGCATCATGGTAATCCTGATACAATCTTCTGTCTGGAAGCGTCTTAGTCACACGGCTGACAAGGGTACGCACCACAGCAAAAAGGGTCACCAGGAAGGCCATTATTCCAGCAAAAACTTGGGCATGCATCCCTGTAGCAATCTTGTTTGCATCACCCAGAGGAAATGAACCTGACATAAAGATATTAACAAGTTCCACTTGAGTATATCATATGAAAAAAAACACGATAACAAATTAGCTAAAAGAGCTTATAATTTAATAATAATGTTTCTTAGATGAGATAGAGATGTGCTTGAAACTAATGTACTGTTTAGTGAGGCTGCTGCTCAAGCTTTTACAAAACTGCACCTTGCAAACGCTCACTTGAGATTTCAATCCAGAAGTATGAGTACAGGAAATAAGAGACTTCTGGTTTCCCCTTTTTGTCCACGGTATGAAAGCAGGCAGCGCACAGAAAAGAAGAGTAAATATTTGTTCTCCTCCTTTTTCATCCGGCCTGTATACTCTCACACAAAAGCTCTGGAAAGGTTTTTCCAACTGGTTACCAAACCAAAGACCCAGAGAGCAACCATCAGCAAGAATTTTCAGGTCAAGATGGTCACAGGAGAAGTGAGGGAAGAAAGGGACCCTGGTAAGGTGGAGGCATAGAGCTTGAGGAAAATGGTGGCAAGAAAACATAGGGTTTGGAGGCAGCATAGCTTGGCAATTGCCAAATCTTTACAAAATGACGGGAGAAAGTGATAATCAAAATAAATGAAATAAAAGATAGTGAGGAAGGAGGCAGATGAAGAGGTGGACATCTGGAAAGTGGAGCCACCTCATGGCTAGAAAGAGACACAAGCAGAAACGGAACATCATCAGTCTCAACTATGAAGTAATCACCGTATTATCTGCTAGTTCATGCCTAGTAGTTAAAAGCATGAGGCACTTTGAGGGAAGATGGTTTTGGGGATCTATGCCAAGTTGAGGCTAATACCTGGTATTCATGGTGCCCTAGCCACCACTCCTAGGAACCGAGTGGCACCAAAGAAAGGAATGCAATAGGATGAGGTGGGTGCAAAGTGGAATAAGAGACGGGTTCTGTTGTATTTCCAATCACAAAACATCCAACAATCAGCTATAATGTTTAGTATCCAATCACTGAACATCCATCAATCAGCTACAATGCAGTGGTCTAGTTCATCAGCAACTCCTTCAATAGGCAGTTGAAGACTGATATGGGGTTTTTTCTAAAGACAGATGATGATTTCTGAGCAACTTGATCAAGTTGGATACCAGTAACAGACATACCCTAATGAAGAAAAAAGCTTGCACTTAATGATTTGCCATTTTCCCTTTTTCTCTTTGACAACTCACCACATCGCAGTGACACCTTAATTTGACAATTGCACGTTTTAACGATACATAAAAATTGAAATAAACATCCAAATGCAGCATCATTTGAAATTTTAATAGCAAAAGGATGATTGACAGCGCAGCAGTGTTGAGAATTATATGACATCCTGATTGGCGTATTTCCCAAATTGCAACCGGAATAGAAGTAAATTGAGCAAAGAAAGACACCCAATTGTGTCAAGCGACTCAAGAGTCAAGGCAACAAATGCCAGGCATAAAAGGTTATCTACTAAATCAAAGATAAATAAGAAGATCCAAAATCAGGCTGTCTCACCTTTAGGAACAGGTGCCTTTTGTGCAGATACTTCTTTCTTCCAACTAGCATCCACAGGCTTGTCAACCATGGGAACATATTCATCATATTCTACAAAAGGATTTGGTTTAGCGGATAGCTTAGCCTGCAAAATATCAAACAAGGCAACACGTGTAACTTTTCATATAGCTGATTTTAGACTCGTGATAGTATGAAAATCAAATGGTGTCTGATATTTCAGCATCAAACAAATTTATGCACAATGGCAGTGCAAACAGTCAGGTATAACTTGAGCATCTTAACTTTACATTCCAGAGGACTAATAAAAAAACCTTTACAATTTCCATTTCATGATTTAAACAATTCTTATTGGTAATTGTTTCTTAATTTAGTAGTTCCAATTTCAAAAATCACCACCACACATTTAGAGGGTTTAGCAGCAGCACTAATGTGTCTGTTCCACCAATTATTGGATACGTAGATCCTACTAATATGTTCATCTGAACATTAAAATCACTAAGAATAAAAGGAAAATTGTTAATCCATTATTGTCACAAACTGTTGAAACAGCTATTACGACTTTTTTGGTGTATCAAGTTCCATATAAGAGGTTTTCTTGCACAACCATCTGATTGCTGGAAAAGACAAATGCAGGAAAATCATTGAACCACGGTTTCTTAAATATTATCAACCTGAGTGGAGGCATACCATTTTTAAGGGAAATGAGCTAACCCAAATTACTCCACTGGAAAACTTTCATTAGTTCATATTTCATTACATGCAGGAGACATTCCATTCAAATAGCCTTTATGGTGATTTATTACTATCATATACATGCTTCATCCAAAAAAATGATGCACCAAATCCTAACAGCAAAAGATGACCCACTTCTTCACGAACTGGAGTTAACCGAATGGTTGACGGATATCTCCTCAGGGCTTTTGGTGAAACCATATCTTCAGCTTCAGATCCTGACTCTGCAGTTGATGCATCACCTCCTTTCATCTGACCAACCAATGGAACAAGAAGATCTTTAGTGACTGCATATGATCACAAGGAAACCAGCATGTTGTTATGATTCCACAGCTTAGAAGGACATTCTGATTACTCACCATCGGGTAATTAGGCCTTGCATAAGCAATTATTTTCCCTTCAGCATTCGAAACAGTAACAATTTGTCTGGCACATCGGGCTTCCCCACTATGAACCATCTGCAAAAGACATTCAGGAGCAATTCACAAGATCAAACACATGCAGGTACAGCAACTCAAAGAACAATGCAATTGTTACATATTCACATGGAATGTAAACTAAAGAAGATGAAAGAGATGAAACCTTCAATATATTTGGATCTTTCCATGGACCTTTGTCAGACCTCAAGCATCCACCTTGATCAGGACATGTACAAGTTCCACCAAGGAAATCTGGCAATTCACTGATAAGGATAGACCATCTTAGTAACAACAGTAAGCATCTTAACATAAATTATAGATGGTACCATTAGCCAAACTTGCAACATCAATTACCTACCTGGCATCAATTATTTCAAGCAATTTACTCTGATATCGGTTTCCAAGAACCTGACAAGAATGAACAAAGAAAATTAATACAGCTCTAAAAATCCATAGTTTGTAACACAACTTTCCATACCAGAGATGGCAAAAGCAATTGCTACATACATGAATCTTCGATGTAGTTTTGGGATCAAGAAAGGACTTTATTGTATTCCATAGAAGCCTAAAACCAGGTCCAGCATTGATAATGAACATTTGATCCAAGGTCTGCAGCATGCAGTTTCCAAGTTAGAGCCTTAGAGGATTCACACTTTCAGCTATGCAGTACACAGTCGATTGGGAGGATATCACTTATGATCTAGTTGATAACGAATAAACACCAACTCCAGTTAAAATGAAGAATCATTTTTACCTCGGGATAATTGTTGCCATCAATCTTCTGCAGACGGTCAAGCAGTTCCCTTGCAGCTTTGCTGAGATTTTTTAAGCCCTATAGTAATTCAAGTGGCAGACAAGGGCACCAATTGAAAATTCACAGAAAGATCATAATAGACTAGAAAATTTTGAACAAAATGTTCCCTATTTGGAAAAAAAAAAATCATGCAAAAGAAAAGGTAAAAAATTGACATGGGAAAGGAAGTATACCAGTCCATGCACATCTATGATTGTTGTGCTTGAATCAATATGCCTTTTTGCAGCAATAGAACAAGCCGGAAATTTGTCAGAAAAACATTTTTCAAAGCCCTGCACATGGTATTTTATGTACCGCTCCATAGTTGTCACTTGCATAAGCTTGTTTGGATCAACTTTTCCCAGTCTTTCAATGTAAACGGGTTTTCCCTCCTTATCAACACCATGATGACCTTGAGGATAATATTTTAGAACTTCGTCTATCTCTTTAAATTCAAAGTCCTGACATAAGACAAACAGCCATTAAACAACTAGGAAAATACTTCAAAATGTAACAGAAAATATTTCAGCTAATTCAAGAAGAAATGCAAGAGGATTGCCCTGAACTTAAACAGACGTTTACGAGTGCAAAATGCTATCCAAAAGTGGAATTGATTAAAAGCGCAATCAAGTTTCCCTCATTGGCACAAAAACCCAACAATTTGGTGAGGTGACCAATCCTCACATGATAGCTGGTCAAATCACACAACCAGGTTTTTAGGATGGTTGGATCCTCTCGTTCTAGAAAACATAAACACTTGGAGAACTCTCATATCTTCTCAAAGGATCAACTATGAAGCTGTTTGTGACGTAACCCAAAACCATAACTGCACTCTATGAAGGTCTTGCCCCCACATGTTGTGAATTTGACCTTGATAAGAGGGTGTTAAATTATTCTAAATTTCTTATCCTCAGTTTAACAATTGACATAGTTAATAAATCCGTTAATTCTAGAAAAAGCATGTCTTTATTAGTGCACAATGCACATATAATTCTTTATGAAGCCAATGAAGCAAGAACTTTTACAGGTGGACCACTGACTCAGAACCCCACATAGCATGCAGAAACCACAACCAAACATCGCTTTATGGGTAAACCTCAGCAAAGAAAAATTGCAATGTCTTAGAATTGTTGGTTTTCCACGAGAAAATCCAACATAAGTAATAATTAAAAAATTATGAAAAGATATAAGTAGTATAAACAATCTGGTTTCTTTTGTTCCTACACTGATTACCCTATTTATATGTTTTTTCAAATATTCTGCTCTTTTCTATGCTATATTACCAATTTGCCATCCAAAAAATTCGCAATTAAGCTATGAGACTTTTAAAAATGCTAATATTTACAATGTTGGTACAAAAGAAGCTTAAATGAACAAACAGGGCATTCGAAAACAACAGAAAATAGTAGCTCTCATTTCAAATATGAGATGTAATGTTTTCTATGAATTATCACATATGTTTGTCTTGATAGCATAAACTAGCCAGTATAATTAAGATGAAATTACCTCCATGATTGTGTCAGCTCCAAATTCCTTCCTCCATTGGAGCATTTCGGCCCACATATGTTTTGCCTTTTCAATGTCAAACTTCCTTGCTTTTAGAAACCTGTTTATAAACAAAATGCCATGTCTATCACAGGATAAGCTTTGGTACAGCAGAGTGCACGCCAGCATGCATGATAACCATGCAAAGCAGTGGTCAAAATACATGCAACAAAGTTGTCAGATGATATTTTACAAAGCAACAAAGAGTTTGTTTTCTCTTTTCACAAATAAAAGAACAATTCAGAACAAATACCCGAACTCTTGAACAAAAACCTCAAAGGATTGTAACAGAAGGGTGTAACCTTATAGCTTCCTCATCCCATCACTTGGGAGACTGAAATTCTTGCAGGGAAGGCAATGATTACTAAAAGACAATCGTTGAGGTGAAGGGAACAAATATAGCAAAGGAAATTAAAAATAAATGTATAAATTAACAAAAAACCTGAAAATCACAAAAGTAACAGAAAAAAACAAAAAAACCATTGAGAACAAGGAGAACTTTTTAGACACAGAAACGGTACATTACGAGGCATGTGTAGAGAATTAGAAATAAATCAAAATTAAACTGACAAAGAAATAAATTTGAGGCATACTATAGCATTGAGAACAAGGAGAACTTTTTAGACACAGAAACGGTACGTTACGAGGCAAGTGTAAAAAATTAGAAATAAATCAAAATTAAACTGACAAAGAAATAAATTTGAGGCATACTATAGCAACCTTCAAGAACTTAAGCAGTATTTAAAAGTTCCCTAACTATAGGTCAGAAAATAATAATTCTGCATTTCACCAAAAAAAAAAGCTAGTAAAATATTCTCTACATATAGAAGAGTTTCATCAAAATTCTTCAGGTAAAATGCAGCAAGAGCTTAATATTATTACAGAAAATCCTCACAAGGGTCCAACATCTCATAAACATGGAACGTAACCAAAATTCGATGGGTAAAAAAAGATAGCATCTTGAGGAAATATAAAACAGTCTGAAAAACCAAAAAAAAGGGGCAATATGATCACCTCAGCATCATATGATAATCATCGTGCCTTGGAGGAAGTAATTCCTCTAAAATCAGTGTCTGACGAAATGCATCCACAGCTTGCAGTTCCTCAACATCTCGTACATCTTCAATTGAAATAACTCTACTGTCACTCTTTCTCCTGCTTTTCTTCTTAAGAGAACGCCGAAATTTAGTTGATGCATTGATTGCTTTTTTCTTCAAAGAACCAATTCTTGTCCTTCTCTCATCTTCTGAATTTTCAAAATCAGATTTTCTTTCTCTTCTCTCTTCACGGCTAGAAGATCCCTCAAAGCCTGTAGCAATGTTGCAAACAAGTTACAAAATGCAATCAAAATCCTATGTCCACAATATTATCTTAAATGCCAATGAAATTTGACAAAAAACCTGTTGAGAAAACATTATTTTATCAAAAATTTCAAAATCAAGTTCAAGTTTTGATGGGATGACAAAAACATGCTTCAATTTTAATTTCTTTCATTTAACTTCCTGGACTATAAACGACACAGGCAGATAAATCAAAAGAAACCAAACTGAAGCATTTTTCTTGTTGTGCCACCAAAATTTGAGTGTTTTTGTAGGATTTTATTATTTATCAGTTCAAAATACTGTCACGCCTAACGCCTTAGCTAGTGGATTTCCGATAAGGTTTTGCTGATCTACTCTACTTTGAGCTTCTATATTGCCCATTGGCAAAAAAACTTTCCATTAATAGTGCAATATTTCCGTCGAAGTTTCTTCTATACTTACTCAACAGATGAATAATATGGTGTGACAACCAGTCGACAGTCAGTAAGAAATGAATTCAATAGCACCTGACATTATTTCCAATTCTCTTTTCCTTTTATGCAATATCCACCACCTCTGCTCACCAATATAGAGCCAAGTGCCTATTTCTTCCAATTATTAAAAAATTTCCCTAGCGTATAAAGATCTTAGGAGAGAATCCTTTCCAAAATTACAGACAGCAGAATGCAGCATTCATGAATTGGAAATTTTCAACGTCGTAGGCATCGAGTTATTTTTTTATATTACCAACTAATCTTCCTCAAGTTCCGATTTTCAAAGTTATTATTCTTAACTTGCAAAACAAATTCTCTTGATTCTTACTTATTTTGAGCATTGATATGTCCCAGATTCATGATACAACTTGTGTCAAAAGATTGATAACCTACTCTTAGACAGTTTGACCATCGACCATCTCATTCGCATTTCGAACTTCAAGTCCTTATGTGGATTAGTAATTCAACTACATTAATTAGCCCAAACTCTAGCCAGATAAGAATCAGTCCTTAATATAGACAGAGTGTTTATCATCAAAACAGTCATATACTGTGTTGATTCTTATTTGTCTTACACCTTGATATTGAGTAATCAGTAATCCATCTCAAAACTATGACTGGCATACTTGCACTGAAATACTCCAAATATTCCAAGTACTGAACTATAAGAAGTTCAATAACCCACCTACATTTTGAAGCAAAATGCAAAAACACCAATAACAAAATAACCTTTAAAAACTACGGTCACAGTACAACTTACAGCAGAGAAGTGCACTGGCTTGTTCTTGCTAAGCAAAGCATTTAATTCGAGTTTCATAATAGTAAAAAAGAAAGAAGTGCAATAACATGCAAAATTGCCAAAAAGTTTCTCTATTCCATGGAAGCTCCGACACAAATATGGAGAAGAGAAATCCAGACAACTTCCAAATTTCTACATCAACAAAATCATGATCTACATCAGCAGCCTTCTGTCAAAAAAAAATGTTCAATATAAATTCAATTGCTCTTTAATGTCTCCATGTTGCAAACAGATGTTTTCCAGGCAAAAGAAAAAGAAAATCCTACAGAACAATAGTAGCATCATCGCATAGATAACATCGAAATTGTTCTACTATCCAACGCAGGCGTCAAAAGTGCGGCGATATATAAAGGATAAAAAAGAACTGTATTAAGAAAAAAAAATAGAACCCACAAATTAACCGAGGAAGCCCTATTCTCCTCGACTAAGAAAAAAAAAAAAAGCAGCACAAGATTGCTTCAAAAACCACAAAGGACCTCCATTAAAAACAACACAAACCATTATAGAACCCTAAATTCAACAATCAGGCACCAAAAATCGACTAAAATTCTCCAAAATTCATAATAAACCCACCAAAGAACATAAAAGAAATCAGAAAAAGGTTTACTCACAAGGCCGAGCGAACCGATCAAGAGGACCCGACATCGCAAGACGATTAACCGATGAGCTTCGCTGTTACAAGCTTAACCAGAATCCCTCGATTTCATCACCAACCACGCCTGCATTAACCCAGAAAACCACACGGCAATCTCAAACAAAAGAACCATATGCACGACTAACCAACAG
Source organism: Nymphaea colorata (assembly GCF_008831285.2). Taxonomy (NCBI): domain Eukaryota; kingdom Viridiplantae; phylum Streptophyta; class Magnoliopsida; order Nymphaeales; family Nymphaeaceae; genus Nymphaea; species Nymphaea colorata. Next base: position 458,313 of record NC_045139.1, read on the forward strand.
TACCAGAACCAGAAAAAAAAAATCATTAAAAAAAAACCGGCGAATCGGATCCAATGAAGAAACAGCAATAACCAGGCCAAAAACAAAAGACCACGAAAAAAAAGGAAGAGGGAAGAAAAGTATCCATAGTTCACCACGAGAGGCGTCGATCTGAGATCAGCGGAACCGCAAGTCAGAGGAGCTGAGCCCGGAGCTTCGCCAACGACGCTGGGGGAAAGGGCGTCGGCCTCGTGGCGGAGGGGAAGAATCGCCGATTTTAACGCAGAGATAATCGGGCGAATTTCAGACAAGAGAGAGAGAGAGAGAGAGAGGGGAGGTGAAAAGGGGAAAGATTGCGCAGTCTCGGGATTCTTTTGGGGAGAGGAGCCCGGGGCCGCACCGTGGGCCCCACTACGAGTATGGCTCCACGTGGACCCCTGATGAGCGGTCGGCGTGATAGGGGGAGGAACAGCATTACTCCGGTTCCCGGAAATCTCTCTTCATAAGGACACTATTACCACTGCCCGTACTTGATATTTACGAGAGCGCCATCCCTCCCCCCCCCACCCCCCAAGTTAGTTCCAATCAATAAACGGATCGGATCACGAGAGTATTGAACGTGGAAACAAATCTAATAGAGAGGATTCGAATCTGATTCTTCAAAGGAAAAAACAAATCTTGTTGCTTTAATCAATGTTAATTGAATTAGATTCATGAAACACTCTCAATTTTTAAGTATATTTATGAAACTGTTACAAACCGTTCTCATTGCCAAACAGCCTCTTAAAATCATAGGTCGCCTTGATTATGGTAATCACATACTCTGTGCAGTATTAAATTCATTGGCTCGATGCTCAATAATGCAGTTACACTCAAGAAAAGCAAGGTTATGAGGGAGGGAGTTGTGCTTGCAAACTTGGTGGATGAATCTTTTTAGAGAGAGAGAGAGAGAGAGAGTAAAGACAAGAAGAACAGTGCACCATATAAAATAAAATCTGGCTGGTTAGGCATATCTGTCCTACTTGATTTGGCTAATTTTTAAGCAAATCTGGCCTTTCATGATTCCGGAGCCAAACCGGTTGCTTTACAGCCCAACAAACGACACCAAATAACCTCAAAAGGAAAAACCAAAAGAAAACGCTGCTCTGGTCGATGAAAAAACAAAACAAAAGCCCACAATCTAGATCCAAATCCAAATCTAAGTTCAAACTTCCCCCATCTATGCCACGAGAATGTGATCGGAAAGGGCAATTTAGTAATTCAAGCTTAACGGCCCCATCCTTCCGCTCTTCTGACTCGTCGTGGTAAATGGTCGGGGGGCAAACAAGTAACGGTCGCCTCTGCGGGACCCGCATTTGATTTGGAGGCCGTCGGCAAGACAAATACGCTTGGATATTTTATAATATTAAAACACATTTAATGGCGTTAAATACGGCTGTTTACTATTTTGTGCGTATTTGCTGTCCAGCATTTGAAGTTTCCTGCGTTTTCAACCGCTTGATATTGTATGTATAACGCGTAAAACGAAGTTGTAAAATGAGGTTAAGTTCAGAATGGACCGTGTTTGGTTGTGACCAAAGCCTGGGAAAGCGTGGTCAAAGAGAGATAGCTTATACAGGATGCAAAGAACTCATGGGGCGGCTCGCCCACACCATGTGGGGGTGGTGGCTGTTGAATTATTGGTTTTGCGTAACGTTAACAATTCCTTGATAATTTTCATTTAAATACACGTCAAATTCTAGGTTAATGAGCCATCTAGTGTTACAAGCTGTTTACACCTCTTTTTTCTCTCTCTAAACCATCCATTCCAGACGTTTTGAAAGAATTTGTAGCGCGTCTTGTGTAGAGGATGTTCACTTTGCTATTCGCCTACGGGTTTTTCATCTACTACTCGGTGATTCTATTGTTCCATCTGTCTACTCTATATTCATCACTCTTATTTATTATGTTTTATTGTACTGCTAATTGGTATATTTTGTTCTTCTATTTTGTTTTTGCAGTTTGTTTTTATAGTAAGAGACTTCTTGTCCCCAAATTTTATTATATATTTTTATTTTATCGGCTCTTCCTTCTTTTTCATTCTATATATATATATATAGAGATATATATATATATAGAGAGAGAGAGATTTTGGGTTGCTGAGATATTGTGCTACTTGGCTTTGGCTTTAGTTCTAATTTACTTCAGTTAAAACACAAAAGAAAACTTCCTATTAAAGCTTCTATCATTTGGGCAGTGAACATACATGAACTAGTTTGTAGCCCATAGCTCAACCGAATGACTTTCATGAGGCCACCTTGACCTGCTGCTACCAAATGCATGGAGCCCTTGTTTCATAATCTATGAGCTCGTGTGAGATGAGTCGCCTACTTTACATTAGATGCATTTTTCGCCATAATATAATCCATATGGAGCCCCATGTATTAATTATTTTATACCTATGTTAGTTATCTATTATATGCGAGTGTCGTCTTGCTATAATATATTATCATGTCACTATATCGAATAATGTATTTACCATTATTAAATGATTTCAGCGACCTAGAGCTCTATCACATCACTAATAAAAGTTGAATCTGACTCTTTCAACCTTAGGACGAATAAAAGTTGAATCTGAATCCTTCAACCTTGAGGCGGTGTTTAGTGGTTTTTGATTTAAGAATGAAAATTCTAGGACTATAATTTCTTCTCAAACTGGAATAGAATCAAAACTTCAGGTTCCAGTATCTTAATTTCGAAAACAGAATACCATGTTTGTTTAATAATTTCAAATTCTTAAAAAAAATAGCCTTTTGATTCTAAAATTCTATGATTTTGGGTACAGCAGCAAAAATATAAACAAACCGATTCTCTGATCCGACCTAGTAAAAGTTCAAAAAAGAAAAAGAAAAAAGAAAACGGGAGTTGGGTACATTCCCAATGTCCCCATTGATAATGTGTGATCCTCATGGCGCTCCTATCTCAAATAGTCCCTTTGTCAGCATCTGTAAGCTCAGAGCCTACTGCAATTTCCAGCATTTTTCTTGTCATCTTATGACATATATATATATATATATATATATATATATATATATATATATATATATATATATATATATATTTTGCCATTTTCTTCTTCAATGAGGGTATCTTCCCGATGTGGACTTTTTGGGAAGAATTCTTATTTGGCTTGTCAAAATTTTCATCAACCAAATAAAAAATTGGGAAGAAGAAAAAAAACAAAATTTGGATTTCTACCTACTTCTTATGCATTTCTACCTAAGTTTGTTAGCTCATAAAAAAGCCACCAACCTTACTGGCTGTACCTACTTGACTTAACCCAGCAATCTGCCGCAGTTGGGTTCTCCCAAATTAGGTCCATGCCACAGCTAGAAGACAATAAGAATGCCATCTTCGTTCATCTATGTTCAGCAAAGGGAAGGCGTTCCTGATTAATGACCAGAAATCCAACTTCTCTTTATTTCTGTAACACATGGCACACACAGATTCGAGGTCATCTGGTTGAAAAAGGTCAAGAGTTCAAATCCCTTGACATTGATCAACAGCTGTGTTAACCTTCATTATTAGGATGACTAATCAAAATCATGAAGTTGGCGCGAGAGGTGTTGGCATAACAGCTTGGGTTAATAGCTGATAGACGATGGTAACTGGCTCAAGAGACAATGGAGGAGGAAATTGTATTACTAGTCGACATGCAGTGCAAGCACCAACATAAGAGCTTAGCGCAACATTCAAGGTGAAAGGTATACCATAAGTCTACCGAAGCCCCAAAACAAGTTGGAACCTTAAAACATGAGGGTATGATCTTGAGATTTTATGTTAAAGGCTCTTTCTGCTAACTCAAATTAAAAAGATAAAAAAACTCCAACATAAAGGCATAGATGTCGCCTTAAAACTTATGGTTAAAGAGATATTTTTGTCTTTTTAATGCAAACCAAGTTGCCATCCAGTACGGTGCCATCCATCAACTTTCTCTTGGATATTGGAAGTTCTTAAGTTCATGTTTCTTAAGCACAAATCTTGGTAGAAAGAAGGCTTGGGGTTCTGCGCCATTGAATTCGATAAACGAAGCAATAGAAAAAACAGAAAAAGGAAAAGGAAACTTTCAAAGTTCAGAAAGGCTTAAAAAGACTCAAAAATACAACTGGTCAAAAGGATTTGGTACCAAGAATGCGACTATTCTGTTTGCCTGACAATTTTTTATCAAGAAAGAATGATGGGTCTTTTTATAACTGCCACCAAGACTACTGTTTACTACTTTTTTATATATTGAAAGGTGGCACCTCCTGCTCTGGAATCAACCAATTTGCAGCTAATTGGTCAACGCTCAAAAGACAGACCGTTCTCTGTTCAAGAAAATGATGGGCATTAAAGCTTGGCTCCTCGCCACATGCCGCAGTATAACAAAGGCATTTATGCTGCAACTCCCGGTACCAACTCAGGGAGCACAGTTGAGTAATTAATTCGGTGACGGATGGGAGTCAGGAGGTGTACAGGAGAACATGCCGGTGGTTGCAGACTTGGCAGACACTGCCGGAGCCAGACATCCAAATTCATCTCTGCTTTCTCGCCGGGGAAAAGCTAACAGTAACTTAACAGTAAATCATAAAAGTTCCCAAAGTTGCCGAAGAGAATTCATTAATAGCGAAAAGAGCGCCACCTGCAGAAAGGCCGGAGAGGGGAAGTGTGCAGTGAAGATCTTGACATGGCTCTTTCAGAATGATGGTTGACTTTGTTTGGCTTGCTTTAAAGATAAAGGTGATTGCAGAGAGAGAGAGAGAGAGAAAGAGTACCATAATTGCGATTAAATAACGTTACCCTTCCTTTTTTTTTTTTTTTTTATGATGAGGAAGCATGTACTATATAGAATTGGAGATCATTTGATGGCCTCCCCTTAATACAGTAGATCTTAGTCAGTGTCCTATTCTTTACAGAACACCCGTTAGACAAGCCACAAATATCATCTAAGGAAGAATTTGTTCTGGGGTTTGAAATATTTTAGTGGTTGAAGTTCGAATTTGTGCTGGGGTTTGAAATATTTTAGTGGTTTAAGTGCTTGACTTTGTGTACCAAGGTCACCCATCAGGCAAGCCACCAATATGATACGAGGCAGAAATTATACTGGGTAATTTGAGCTTTGAAATCTTCTAGTGCATGTTTTAAATGCTTAACTTTATGCACCAATATCATCACCCATCAGAAAAGCCAGATATGATCCAAGGCAGAGTTTAACCTGGGTACCCAGATAAGATAAGGTTTGCAATGTCTCGGTGGTTTAAGCGCTTAAATAAATGTCTAATGTATGTTGAAGTGTCATTGTTTCCAGAGAACAGATGGAGCAGGGGCTGGTAGGTAGGCAGTCTGTGGTTTAAATTTCGGGACGTTAACTCTTTGTGTTACAAAAGGCGAGTCACCGACATGCAAGTTGAAGCATGAGAAGGTGGCACCTCGAAAGTAGGCACTATAAGCTAAGAGAATAAATGGTTGGTTTGACTTTCTTTTAGATGATATAATGAAATACTGTTCTTACTCACCAAAAACTAGTTGGTGTCTTAGTCCAGATATAGTGGCCAAATAAAACAAAACTGTTGGCAATGAAATTTCATAGTAACTCAGTTCTTTCAATATGCTCAAGAAATCAAGGTGCGTACACATTTAAACCAATTAATATTGGCACAACTAAGAACCTGCCCCTTAGTTTTGAGGCCACCTTTTCATTTTGAGGATCTTCATTTCCATTGACTTTAAGAGGTTTGTTTGATTACACGCTGTTTTTCGCCCATTCACACCTAGCGGTACGACTTCAATTGCATGATTTTGCGGCAGAAGAACTTGAGGCTAATAGTCTGCTCCTAAGGCGGCCTATGCTTGCTTTGACTCGAGCGACTTTTGTAGGTTTTGAATTCCCGCTGCTTGCATGACAACTGAAACACCACAATACAAGCAAAACTCTGTTGGAAAATTCCGGATTTCAGATCTCAGTTTACTCACGTCTTGCTTCAAACACGGTGGCAATTTATATACGATAATTTATCCACACAACCTACTTATGAACTTCGTTTCTGCAGTTTGGACATGCTATATGCAGAGTGCGCAGAGTAAAAGATTTCAGTTGGTGCTTTTTTCTTCTCTTCATTTTCCCCAAGACAAATTGTGGCAGTTGAAATGTATTTGACATGAAATTCTAGTTAAGACACGACTATGTTTTGCAATTTTAGTTATACAAAACGTAGCTCTACTGTGGCCCCTTATTTAGACATAGATACCCATGAAACAGCAAAAGCGTGGCTTCTCCATTGCCTCAGTAAGAAGACAAGTACGAGCAGCCTACAACTCATTTACGTTCATCTGATCACGACGAATGCCAAAATTTCAAAATCCTTACGTATATGAGAGAGAGATTCTGACTTAATTTTTTCACAAGCTACCATTCCTGACTTTCTTTATCCAAGTTAGTCGAAGAGAAACGTAAACCTTGAGGGCAGCAGAGAAGCTTCGTAAGGACGCTTACCCATGCGAGATCTGATGTCTAATCCAACATTAATTGCCCGCTCTCTATCGTGCAATGGTGGTTGTGACTTTATACAAGTCGGCTATCTTGAATGACGAATCTGAGGGATCTGATCACTACCACATATTTTTACTCGATAAACAGTATAAAAGCGACTCATGCTATGACAAATAAAATTAGCTTATAAAAGAAAAAAAGTTACCCGATCGACCAAAACAAGCCTTCACTAAACAATCTATGGATTTAAATGCCTTCAAGAACTATTTTCTAACAATTAACGGACTACCAATTCAGTTCTAGAGCGGACAGATATTTGAGAAAGATGAGATCTTACAAGTTGCCGACATTGTGAAAATAGGCTTATGATTCAAATCGGAAAAACAAACAATTCAGTGAATCAACTGCATAGAGCGAAATCTCTCGACCAAATCAATTTCAAGAAATACATTTTGTCTAACAAGTGTGAGAGAAAAAACAAACAAAAAATTAGAAAATGTTTAGACATTTTATGAAAATGTTCGACGCGCAAATTTAAATCTTTTGTCCCCAGAGGACCCCAGGCCCAGTTCATCCATGCCTACCACCAGCGAGTGGCCGATCGCCATTGCCTCGCACATCGCGGAAGGACGCACATGGTCCCTAGACACAAAAAGCGGGAAAAGAACAACATAGGATACCGCGTAGACATCGGTAGAGCAGAGAACACGAGACCCTTCCATTATTAAAGCTCAGCACGCCTTTTAGCCAATCAGTAAAAAACATGGGGACCGACAAACCCAAGATTTCCCACCAAACCTTTCCCCAGCGGATTCACGCAGTGAACAAGAAAGATGGCAGCAGACCCGTCGTTTTCTTTACCCTCACGCACAGTACCCGCATATTCTACAATGGCGCCAGAGGATTTCTTTTCCCATCTTTTTCTCCTCCTTTTCCCGACCCAGTGTCCCCTCAATCACTCAGTAATTAAAACTTGTTGTTCGAAAAGGAACATACCGGAGGGGGGGGGGGGGGATTCTTGGAAGATGGCAGCAAGAGATGCAGAATACGTGCACATCACCAACTTGGTAAAAGAGTTACTGTGCATTTACACCACTATACACAACGTTTATAGTAGGGAGAGATATACATGAAAAGGAAGAAGAAGGCTGAAACTGTCTGCATGGGACCGCCTCGTTATGTACAGTGTGGGCATCCATGACCCTGCAGCATACAGCGGATGGCGTCAGAAAGGACGTCAGTCGTGAAGCGTCATAAATTGCAGAATGCCTGGACAGTGTGAAAAGGATGTGTGGTTGGAAGTCGTTAACAAGCTCAAATGCAGACACACAGGCAACAAATTCAAAATTTTTGGGCGGTTGTAGAACTGGGAAATCACGGGGATGGTAGATGCTTAGATGGCGGCTTCCTCGGCCCTTCCTCCTTTTCCAACCTACTCGAGGGAAAAAAGTAACTGAACGTTGTGTTTTGAAGACGACGAGAAAGTCATACCAGTTAGCCTACGACGCCCGATTCCTCCTCTTGGACCGCAGCTGGGTGAGCTTGTCTCTCCATTGAGCTAAAATAACACGACAGGAAACGAACAGGTCATTACAGAAGAAATGTCGACGAAAACCGACTAGTTCCACACGGCCATTGACACTGTGTGATTAACAGCAGAGAAGAGATGCGGAGCTATATACATGTCACGACCCACTAGGTAGATCAAGCTAGTCCACTACATGCCCACTGCTTATCTTCCCAGTCCCCAGCACAAGTTGACGCTTCCTAAAACATGCTAGGATAAATTCCAATGCAACTGGTGCTTGGTGCTTTCACTCGACATGGACCCGATTTGACCTGACGGCCAACAGAATACGGGTACAGTCAGAGAACGACAAAATCTGAAAGAATCTTGCCAAGATCGACCTACAATTTGCCAAAATCCTGAAAAAATCTCAACCTATCACGCTCTCTCTGTCTCTCTGTCTCTCTCTCTCTCTCTTGTGTGTGTGTGTGTGTGTAAGACTAGGAAATCATCTGTTAACAATGGAGAATAATTTGGAATATAAGAAAGCAATACCTGCATCTCCATAACGCTCTTCACCAGCGGCAATTATCATATTACGGACCAACTCAAATTCTGTGCTTTCAATACAAGGCTGACCATCCGGCCTGAAAGATTCTTAACCATGTTAGTTTCCAATTTTAGTTGTGAATTGAGCATCAGAGATTCAGAAAAGCAGAACAACAACAACCAAAAAGATTTAAGCATGACTACAAATGTTCTTATATTGACAATAAGCATGCCCATATATGTCTTTTTCCTTTTTAATATTTGAGAAGCTTTTAATGTCACCTATCAAGTTCCGTGAACAGCAGACCATCGGAAAGAGGGGTGTCAATAGCAACTTTCTTTGGCTCAACTATTCGCATCCCGTCACTATATGCCAATTGTTTGTTTACTTGTATAGGCACCTGCATTTGCATTAAACAAGATAAATAAAATAGGACATAGACCTCCAAACTCAATTCATCCAGCCAACCCGTTCCCAATGGCAACCACAGTGGCATGTGGAATATACTAAAGTTAGAATGCATTCGGGAATTCCCAAACAAGGCCAGCAAAATGAGCTCATGCAGTTTCTTCTGTTGTAACAAATTCAAAAATAAAATGATAACTAGACAGTTGAGTTGGTGCAGGTTACATCTTAAGCACAATCTGATAATAGCACTGTTCCTATAAAACCCCCAACTCCAAAAATTTCCTGTAGTAAGCTTTAATTTGAGGTATCGATTTTTCTCATTTCCCATATACGCTGTATTTCCTATGATATCTACTAGAGCAAGATGGATAAAGCTGAGAAAATCAACACCAGATAAAGTAATAATCTTTTCACAAGTTCCACTTTCCTATAAACCTACTCTTGTCAAGATGGACGGCCTCAGAAAATCAACATTGAATTAGGTAATGTAATATTTGCCAGATGTTTCACGAAGTTCTAACCACAACAGACAGCATTTCTTTTGCACAGCTTCGTTGGTGCTTTCTAAAAGACCTAAAGAAAAATGTAAACTAATATGAATTCTAGAAAGCAAACCCTCCAGGCAGATACCATCGTAACATTACCATTCATGACTGCAGTAAAATAAGGACTCCAACATGAACATAATGCAGACTTGGAAAGCCAGGACAGGATATTAATTCATGAGATTGGATATGGATCTAAATATATTTGATGCCATTCCAGTTAAGTTTTAAAAGAAACATACTCACTGTAAAATGACCCATATCGACTGGGTCCAAATTCTAAATATGTAATGTGACTTAAAATTACCTAACACAAAAATCGTAAATTTGTAAAGCAAAAAATAAAATGAAGAAAAAAGTGGCAAAATTTTTCTTTATACCCTATAATGTGCAGGCTTTTGTAGATGCAAACAAAGTTGACCGCTTAAATCATTACTCTCAATACTTAAATGGGTGTCAACACAAATAAGTTTTCATTTGTGTATGACACTATTGACTTACTCGCGGGAGTACTGAAACAACTTAATGGCAATAAAAATTTGAACTTTTTTTGGGTCAATAGACATAGCTATTACAACAAAGAACATGAAAGCTCCAATTTTTGTTTCATGAAATCAGCATTAAAGTTTTCTTTTCTTTAAAAAAGGAGCAACAATGCCTTTTAGGCTTTTACAGTGAACTTAATATTTAGCCCTAAGAAGTTCATATCACTTTAATTTGAAACGACGCATTTTCTTTGTCTTTTATGTTTAAGTGGTGTAATGAAAGATGACCTTGCACCATATTGTAACATACAGTAGGGTGTTCTCTTTTTTTTTTTTTGGAGAGGGTGGGGGGGGGGGGGTGCGTGCGCACTGTAAGACTGTAAGTTGCACCATATAGGGTATACTTACATCCTAAAGCTAGTTTCAGAAATGTATAATTATTCTTATTCATAATTATATTAATAAATGTATCTTATGATACACAATCGTATCTACAACACTGCATTAATGTGTACCTACTACCTACATATTTACTTGGTCCCCACAAACCAACAACTACCTCTGGAGCTTAGAAGATATTTCCTGAACAGCCCCAAAACCTAACAAATATTGTAAATGAACATGAATAGGGGGAAAACCAGCCAAGCCAAGTTGCCTAGACTCTGGCATTCGAGCGTAAGACCAAGGGGTTGGCATAGGTGGAGTGGAGTGGGCCTTAGCTGTTTGACGGCCAGTGAGGTTCCAGCTTCAATTATTTGTGCAAGCTGAAGCATACAGAGGCCATGCCATGGGCTGAAGTACTAGCCTCGAGGTTTTATGCCAATGAGAGCAAAAAAGACTCTCAGTACAGGTTATGTAATAAATGAAATAAAAAGAACATTTGAATAGATTCTCAAAGAGGCTCAGCTTATCTGTCATCGCCCATCACCACAAAGTTGCTCAGACCAAACTAAAAGAGAAGCAACTAGCAAAATATAACAAATTCTAAGATGTGACAATGACAACTGACAAGTCAACAACAAGATCAATCATAGAATCAACCTTAAGAGTCATACCAGGATACCAGCTGGTTAACACTGATATATTACAAGATTACTGTTTCATGTTTGTAGACAGCAATATGGAGATATGTTAAAGTTCATACTTCTGGAACAATAGGATCAATTATTGGATCAACCTCAACAGTCATACCAGGATGGCAGCTAGTTAGCAACTTAACACTGAGATATTTATAGAATAAATATTTCATGTTTCTAGACAGCATAAATATGGAGATACGTTCATGTTTATACATCTAATTAACTATTCGGGTACCTGACATCTCACTGCAATATTAATGGCATCTGATGGACGGAGATCAAAGCAGAACCTTTCTGTAATATCACCAACCTGTAAATTATATCAAACAAATATAGGTTTTAAAATCCTGCTGCTTATTTGCTGACTGACTATGCACAAAAGTGATTAAGCAATGCAGTGTATTTACCTTCTCAAGATACAACTGAGCAAAATAAGCCTCATGCACTCTCTTTGTAACTCGCACTAATTTTACCTGCAAATAAGAACCATCTTTAGTGCATCCAGTATCTCCACTAAAAAGAACCGGTTACAAAAAAGAAATAACCTACTTCACCTTGGTTTCTTAACCAAGCAGGAAATATTACCTCATAACCCATTTTTGAAATCATTTCCTTTAGTATTTGATAAAGGGTTGGCCGTGCCTGAGGAAAGAAATTTAGCACAATTATGGACTATTCATAAGAGATATAGTTGAATTGTAATCTAAAAACAATATTTCAAAGAAACAAAAAAGCAGGTTGTAGAGGAACAGGTAACAGACAATTTGAACATTTCGAACTGCAGCCATCAACAGCACACTTGGCATCTCCACTGCAATTAAAAAAAAATGTTCAACATAAAATCAAGGTTCTTAGCATAAGTCCAATTAAAACACACTGTTCATCAGCTTATTCTTATCTGCATAATTTTAGCATATCGAGTTAACAACTTGTTATTCCCAAGGAAACAAATACGTACTGACAATGATTGGAAGAAGAAGACCACTTCCATCCTCCATCCTGAGCACAATTGCAGGATGTGGAGCATAATCTGGCAAAGGTCCACCATGGGGGTTGTTATGCTCACACCTAACGTACCGACCATCTCGCATTTTAATTAGAAAACCCTCTGCCCCACTTCTTACTTCAACTGTAAAACCAATAATCATGAGAAACTAATAAGTCCATGGAGTCATGTCGGTTGTAATAGGAAAGAAAATCCAGGCACATTGTAACAAACTTACAATGAAGCCAAATAAATAAAAAAAAGCAAATTATCAATTATCACATGTTTCCAACTGACACCTCTCATCTGATGCTATACAGCATAATTAGATGATGAATCACAGAAATAGAAAGTCACCAGCGCTCTGATGCTATGTAGCATGAATTAAGTGACGAACTACAGAAATAAAATACGTCTAGTACTGAATAGTTTCATATGTGCCTGGAACAAGAAGATGGTTAAGTAGCAAAAAATTAAAATACATAAATAGAGATGATATCAGTCAAGTATGACAAGAAACTCACAACGGACAGTAAAAAGGGACATTGAAACAAAGCTCTTTGTTTACATCCTTGAACAGGTAATGAAACCTAAAGCATAAAGAATGATGCTCTTCGGCTATAAATAGACAAACAATTGGCAATAAAACAGCATTTGTCCTCTACTCAGATCTGCTAATCACTTAAGCAAAGAAATAAAAATAAAGACATGATTTTATTGTTGTTACTCCTGTTGTTTTAGACTTTTAGTGATGCAAAAAAGGAAAAATAAGGTAGCCGTAAGATATTGAATAAATTATAATAAAAAATTTTTATTTGAAAAATTTACCAAGCACTTTCATAATAAAAATTACAATGACACCATTGTTTGGGCTTCCAAAATTTATTGAGAAATGCCACGGTTCAAACCCCCGAAGAGACCAATATCATGGCATTTATAAGGACAAACCCCCAGGTTGTGTGTCCCATGTCCTCTCCTGATTTAGCTTCACATAGGCAGAGTGACAGTGATGTAAATGATGTATGAAATAGCCATTAAAAGGGACCAATTAACCAACCATCAGAAAAAAAAAAACTCAGGTGAGATATGCAATAAAACAAGAGTTTAAGTGGTTAAGTCATGGAAATGTCATATTTGGAGTGATTAGGGAAATGGTGAGCAAGAATTTCTCAATTGAGTAAATTTTTCAGCTACACGAGAGTGCAAGGTAACTCCAGTAATACTAGTTTGTCAAAGATAATAACTTACCAGCTTCAACAACGCTGGAGTTAACATATTCCTCATCATTCTCATTGAAGTTTTCTGCCATACTCCCACTACCATCTGATGATGAACTGAAACTGCACTTAATTGTCCGGTGTTTTCCTACAACTGCTGGTCTCAGCAGATCCCCAACTTTTATATAACCTCTACAGCTGCCCATGGAGCGGGAGCTCCCACTTCTCATCACATTCGTCTTTAGAAGAGATTTTCTTACTAAGCACATAGTGCCCCGCTCCTGTTTTGCATGGACAGCATGATAAATAACAGGTCCTTGCAAGGTTCCCATGTTCAAAAGTCTGCTTGCAGCGTTACCTTCACCACACCTGACCAACAGCCAACGGTAAGAAAATAATGAAATACTTTAGAATTCCAAAGCTAGCATAGTAAACAGGAAGAGAGAGAGAGAGAGAGAGAGAGAGAATCAAAGACGTAAACCAAACAAAGACTAGGTCGGCCACCATGCAGCATCCCAGAAATCACAAGAAGCGCACAAATAATACTTTGAATAGTCTTCAGGCATAATTGTGATGGTTCCAAGAATAATAAACTCATGGGCTTGACTAGAAAAGCACTTGAAGTACATAATCCGATTATTTCTCCACCGGTCATGGAAAGGGGAAAAAATGGAAACAAAAAATAGCTGTGGCTCTTCACAATGGTGCTCTTACTTGGCAAATATAAGGTATTATTTAGAAAGGATAAATGATCTTTTCCAAATCAGATAAGACTCCAGAGTAAAATGCCAGTAAGCATTTGAACCACGGGCCTTGAGCAGATAAGTCAAGACACAATTTTTTCTATAGGGGCATTAAGCAACGTGGTATACAAGACATAACAACTAAAGCGGTTTCCCTTTCAACTACTGCAATGAAATATTTTTGCACTAGCCAGGTGACACAAACAGGGACAACTACCAGGAGGGAGGGAGGGTGCCTGCTTTGTCCGTCATAAAGTAAAAAGAACAAGCAGGAGCTTAAAAATGAAAAAAATTGATGTAATTATAAGCAGGTGGAATAAATCCTATAAGATATGATCCATTTGACTCTGTTAGCCAAAAAATTGTAGACTTTTAGGCGAAAAGGAGATAAAGTCTATAGGGAATTCAATCAGATGCCACTTCATTCTACAGGAGACAGAATGTGTACCAGATAACTGAAACAGATTCGATCAAGCACAAATTCGATTCTTCACTGAAAACTCACAAAGAGAAGCGGAACAGGCAAAACTCCGTAACCATCTTGAATAATAAAAAATGCCCCAGAGCGCCATAGGGTTCGTAATGAAATAAACTTCAACGAGACTCAACTTTTCTTCTAAAAAAGAGGGGGGAAAGACTTCAACATCTTACTCACCCTGATGTATTAGAAGATAGAACTGAGAAGCAAAAGCGGAACGCACTTACAAGCCAGTGCCACAATTTTCCACATATTATAAAGCAAAAATCAAAGAGAATAATTTGAAATGAAACAACAATTGATGGACTCCACAATCCTATACAAGGTTCCCTAATGAAAAATAAAGTCTAATTTAGCACAGACGACGTAGAATTTTTCCATTTTCAGGAAATATCATCAATGAAGAA